>NC_090741.1:137716149-137733649 GCF_036898095.1 Palaemon carinicauda | reverse complement strand
TGAGAAGGGCATCACATGCTCCAAGGCCTTTACGAAAACCAAATTGCAAACTAGGGAGTAGATGATTACCTTCAGCAAACCTATTAAGACGTTTTGCCAGAAGACGTTCAAAAACTTTAGATAATATGGGAGTAATGAAATTGGGCGGTAATCAGTGGGATTTGAGCTACCACAAACACATTTACATAGAGGAGTAAAATTACCAATTCTCTAACTAGTGCTAAAAGCTCCTCTTCTTGCTAACTTGCGCAAAATAACAGATAACTTTTGAGCTAAGAAATCTGCTGTCTTTATAAAAAACAAAGGAAAATTACCATTTGGGTCAACACCTCCATAAGCATCAAGATCCACCAACAGAGCTTTAATCTCACGAGATCAAAAAGCTAAACTAGTTAGTTTAGCCTCAGGAAAACAGGAATGAGGAAGTTCAAGTTTTTCATTACTCTGTTTACTGTCAAAAACATCAGCCAAAAGGGTTGCCTTTTCCTTTGGAAAGTGAGTGACTGAGCCATCTGGTTTAAGTAAAGGAGAAACTGTTGCATCTACACCAAAGAGTGCAGATTTAAGGGTAGACCACCATATATGTTCCTGAGTTTTACCAGAAAGTGTTTCTTTTATGGTTAAATTGTACTCCTTTTCAGTTGAGGCATAAACTCTCTGAGCATTAGCTCGAAGCTGAGTATAGTTGTTCCAGGTCAAATCTGATCTGTTACCCTTCCAAAGATGATAGGCCTCCTGTTTCCCCAAATAAGCACGTCTACAATCATCATTGAACCACGGTTTGTCCTTCACTCGGTACCTTAGCACACGAGAAGGGATACGCCTATCAATTATGTTGACTAGATTCTCATTCAAGTGGGACAAAAGGATCTACACTATTATATAATTGTGACCAATTCAAGCACAAAAGATCATGTAAAATCCCATTCCAGTCTGCTTGGGATTTCATATAAATTTTACAAGAATATGATATATCAGGGACAGGCTGCTCAGTCTTCACTAATAATGAAATCAAGGCTTGATCAGATGTCCCGACTGGAGAACCAACCTTACTAGTTATAACGCCAGGGGAGTCAGTGTAAACGAGGTCCAAGCAATTACCAGACCTTTGAGTAGCTTCATTTATGATTTGCTCACAGCCTGATTCAGATGCAAAGTCTAAAGCTCTTAAGCCATGGCGATCGGTAGGGGAGATAGAACCTAACCACTCCCTATGGTGAGCATTAAAATCACCAACAAAGACAAAAGAAGCCTTTCCATCATCTTCTTGTATCTTAGCCATAATGGTAAGAAGACAATCGAAGATAGAATCATCTATGTCTGGATTCCGGTAGATCGAACACAAATAATATATATATATATATATATATATATATACATATATATATATATATGTGTGTGTATATATATGATACATATACATATACCTATATACATATGCGTAAATATATATGTATATATACATGTATATATATATATATATATATACATATATATATATATATATACACACACACACACACACACACATATATATATATATATATATATTTGCATATACACACACATATATATACATATATATACATATATATATATATATATATATATAAATATATATATACAGCAACATTAAAAATTAATAAAAGGTAAGAAAATTCAGAGTGAGAAGAGAATTAAACAGGGAGACCTCCTCTCTCGTAAATTATTCACATTACCTTCAGAAGGAGTTTTAAAAGAATTTAGATTTGGAAAATTAGGGACTAATATTATCGGAGAATACCTTCACTACTTAAGATTTCCTGATTACATATTGATTTTAGTGAAATATGGGAGGAATCATAAAAGATGATGGAAAATCTTGTTATATAAAACAGAAAGTAGGACTTAAAATGAATATCCAAAAAAAAAAAACCTGAAATATGGAAAAATCTTTGAATCTTGTTATTGAATATATGTACTTAGGACAAAAAGTGATTGTTCCCACAGGATATAAGAACAAAATTAAAAGACAGATATTAATGGGATGAGGCGAACTTGGTAGAAAAAATATATAATGGAAAAGTAAAACGGAACTTTATGTAAAAGGAAAGTATTTAACGATATGGTCCCACCATGGTGAGTTTGTGGATCAGAAACTTAGAGCTTTACTAAAACCATAAAACATAAATTAGTTACATTTCAAAAAGCTATGGAAACAATAATGATGGGAATAACACTAAGAGAAAAAAAAGAGCAACACGGATAGATAAGCAAACTAAAGTAGAGGATATTCAAAAAACAATGTAAGAAAAAGGAATGAACATGGGCAAGATATATAATGACAACGACACTCAATAGATGTAGATTAAGAATAAGAGAATGGGTCCAAGAGACTAATGAAACAGGGAAATGGATATTTTGGTTTGGTTTTGGTACAAAAAACAATAAACAGACACAAGTGGAAGGTATATATATATATATATATATTTATATATATATATATATATATATACATATATATATATATATATGTATATATATATATATATATATATAATCTATCTATCTATATATATATATATATATACCAAGGCACTTCCCCCAATTTTTGGGGTAGCCGACATCAAAAAATGATACAAAAATGAAAAAAATTAAATAGGACCTTCAACCGAGTTTAGCAGGTACTGCTAGGGTGCCACAGCCCACCGTCCCCCGTTATCCACGACAGATGAAGCTTCATAACGCTAAATCCCCTACTGGTGCTACCTCCGCGGTTATCTAAGGCACCAGAGGAAGCAGCAGGGCCTACCGGAACTGTGTCACAATCGCTCGCCATTCATTCCTATTCCTAGCACGCTCTCTTGCCTCTCTCACATCTATCCTCCTATCACGCAGAGATTTCTTCAATCTATCCATCCACCCAAACATTGGCCTTCCTCTTGTACTTCTCCCATCAACTCTTGCATTGATCACCTTCTTTAGCAGACAGCCATTTTTCATTCTCTCAACATGGTCAAACCACCTCAACACATTCATATCCACTCTAGCTGTTAACTTATTTCTCACACCGGTTCTCACCCTCACCACTTCGTTCTTAACCCTATCTACTCGAGATACAGCAGCCATAATCCTTAGACACTTCATCTCAAACACATTCAATTTCTGTCTCTCCGTCACTTTCATTCCCCACAACTCCAATCCATACATCAAAGTTGGTACAATCACTTTGTCATATAGAACTCTCTTTACATTCATGCCCAACCCCTCTATTTTTTACTACTTCCTTAACTGCCCCCAACACTTAGCAACCTTCATTCAATCTCTGACGCACATCTGCTTCCACTCTATCATTTGCTGCAACAACAGACCGCAATTAATTAAACTGATCAACCTCCTCAAGTAACTCTCCATTCAACATGACATTCAACCTTGCACCACCTTCCCTTTTCGTACATCTCAAACCTTACTCTTACTCACATTAACTTTCAACTTCCTTCTCTCACACACCCTTCCAAATTCTTTCACTAATTGGCCAAGCTTCTCTTCCACGTCTGCAACTAGTACAGTATCATCCGCAAACAACAACTGATTTACCTCGTCCAAGCACTCGAGCATTCACCTCTCTCACCACTCCATCAACATATAATTTAAACAAACACAGCAACATCACACATCCCTGTCTCAGCCCCACTCTCACCAGAAACCAATCACTCACTTAATCTCCTATCCTAACACATGCTTTACTACCTTTGTAGAAACTTTTCACTTTTTGCAACAACCTTCCACCAACTCCATATAACCTCATCAGATTCCACATTGCTTCCCTATCAACTCTATCATACGCTTTCTCCAGATCCATAAATGCAACATACACCTCCTTAAATTTTGCTAAATATTTCTCGCATATCTGCCTAACTGTAAAAGTCTGATTCATACAACCCCTACCTTTTCTAAAACCACCATGTACTTCTAAGATTGCATTCTTTGTTTTATCCTTAATCCCATTAATCAGTACTCTACCATACACTTTTCCAACTACACTCAATAAACTAATACCTCTTGAATTACAACACTCATGCACATCTCCCTTACCCATATATAGTAGTACAATACATGCACAAACCCAATCTACTGGTACCATTGACAACACAAAACATATAAACAATCTCACCAACCATTCAAGTACAGTCACATCCCCACCCTTCAACATCTCAGCGCTCACACCATATATGGATAGTTATATATAAATATATATATATATATATATATATATGTTTATATGCATATATATATATATATATATATAAATACAAACACACACACATATATGTATATATAAATATATATATATATATATATATATTTATATATATATATATATATATATATACATATATATATCATGTATATTGTATATATACATACATATATATATATATATATATATAATATATATATATATATATATATTTATATATGTATTTATATATATATATATATATATGTACATATATACATATATTTATATGTATATGTATAATATAAATATATATATATATATATATATGTGTGTGTGTGTGTGTGTATGTGTGAAAATTCATTTATGTATATATATATATATATATATCGAGTATATATATGTATATATATATATACATATATATATATATATATATGTGTGTGTGTGTGTGTGTTTGTGTGTGTGGGTATGTATATACATATATATATATATATATATATACATATATATATATATATATATATATACTTATATATATACATATGTACATATTTATTTATATATATATCTATATATATATATATATATATATTATTATTATTATTATTACTATCCAAGCTACAACCCTAGTTGGAAAAGCAAGATGCTATAAGCCCAGGGGCTCCAACAGGGAAAAATAGCCCAGTGAGGAAAGGAAATAAGGAAATAAATAAATGAAGAGAACAAATTAACAATAAATCAATCTAAAATAAGTAACAACGTCAAAACAGACATGTCATATATAAACTATTAACAACATCAAAAACAAATATGTCATAAACTATAAAAAGACTCATGTCCGCCCGGTCAACAAAAAAGCATTTGCTCCAACTTTGAACTTTTGAAGTTCTACTGATTCAACCACCCGATTAGGAAGATCATTCCACAACTTGGTAACAGCTGGAATAAAACTTCTAGAATACTGCGTAGTATTGAGTCTCGTGATGGAGAAGGCCTGGCTATTAGAATTAACTGCCTGCCTAGTATTACGAACAGGATACAATTGTCCAGGGAGATCTGAATGTAAAGGATGGTCCGAGTTATGAAAAATCTTATGCAACATGCATAATGAACTAATTGAACGACGGTGCCAGAGATTAATATCTAGATCAGGAATAAGAAATTTAATCGACCGTAAGTTTCTGTCCAACAAATTAAGATGAGAATCAGCAGCTGAAGACCAGACAGGAGAACAATACTCAAAACAAGGTAGAATGAAAGAATTAAAACACTTCTTCAGAATAGAATGATCACCGAAAATCTTGAAAAACTTTCTCAATAAGCCTATTTTTTGTGCAATTGAAGAAGACGCAGACCTTATATGTTTCTCAAAAGTAAATTTACTGTCGAGAATCACACCTAAAATTTTGAAAGAGTCATACATATTTAAAGAAACATTATCAATACTGAGATCCGGATGTTGAGGAGCCACCGTCCTTGACCTACTTACAATCATACTTTGAGTTTTGTTAGGATTCAACTTCATACCCCATAATTTGCACCATGCACTAATTCTAGCTAAATCTCTATTAAGGGATTCACCAACCCTAGATCTACATTCAGGGGATGGAATTGATGCAAAGAGAGTAGCATCATCTGCATATGCAACAAGCTTGTTTTCAAGGCCAAACCACATGTCATGTGTATATAGTATGAAAAGTAATGGGCCAAGAACACTACCCTGTGGAACACCGGATATCATATTCCTATAATCACTATGGTGCCCATCAACAACAACTCTTTGAGATCTATTACTTAAAAAATCAATAATAATGCTAAGAAACGACCCACACACTCCCAACTGTTTCAGTTTGAAAACAAGGGCCTCATGATTAACACGGTCAAAGGCAGCACTAAAATCAAGGCCAATCATACGAACCTCCCGACCACAATCAAGGGATTTCTGTACAGCATTGGAGATTGTAAGAAGGGCATCACATGCTCCAAGGCCTTTACGGAAACCAAATTGCAAACTAGGGAGTAGATGATTACCTTCGGCAAACCTGTTAAGACGTTTTGCCAGAAGACGTTCAAAAACTTTAGATAATATGGGAGTTATGGAAATTGGGCGGTAATCAGTGGGACTTGAGCTACCACAAACACATTTACATAGAGGAGTAACATTGCCAATTCTCCAACTAGTGCTAAAAGCTCCTCTTCTTGCTAACTTGCGCAAAATAACAGATAACTTTGGAGCTAAGAAATCTGCTGTCTTTATAAAAAACAAAGGAAAAATACCATTTGGGTCTACACCTCCATAAGCATCAAGGTCCATCAACAGAGCTTTAATCTCACGAGATCGAAAAGCTAAACTAGTTAGTTTAGCCTCAGGAAAACAGGAATGCGGAAGTTCAAGTTTTTCATTACTCTGTTTACTGTCAAAAACATCAGCCAAAAGGGTTGCCTTTTCCTTTGGACAGTGAGTGACTGAGCCATCTGGTTTGAGTAAAGAAGGAACTGTTGCATCTACACCAAAGAGTGCAGATTTAAGGGTAGACCACCATTTATGTTCCTGAGTTTTACCAGAAAGTGTTTCTTTTATGGTTAAATTGTACTCCTTTTCAGTTGAGGCATAAACTCTCTGAGCAAAAGCTCGAAGCTGAGTATAGTTGCTCCAGGTCAAATCTGATCTGTTACCCTTCCAAAGATGATAGGCCTCCTGTTTTCTCCAAATAAGCACGTCTACAATCATCATTGAACCACGGTTTGTCCTTCACTCGGTACCTTAGCACACGAGAAGGGATACGCCTATCAATTATGTTGACTAGATTCTCATTCAAAGGGACAACAGGATCTACACTATTATATAATTGTGACCAATTCAAGCACAAAAGATCATGCAAAATCCCATTCCAGTCTGCTTGGGATTTCATATAAATTTTACAAGAATATGATATATCAGGGACAGGGTGCTCAGTCTTCACTAATAATGAAATCAAGGCATGATCAGATGTCCCGACTGGAGAACCAACCTTACTAGTTATAACGCCAGGGGAGTCAGTGTATACGAGGTCCAAGCAATTACCAGACCTGTGAGTAGCTTCATTTATGATTTGCTCACAGCCTGATTCAGAGGCAAAGTCTAAAGCTCTTAAGCCATGGCGATCGGTAGGAGAGATAGAACTTAACCACTCCCTATGGTGAGCATTAAAATCACCAACAAAGACAAAAGAAGCCTTTCTATCATCTTCTTGTATCTTAGCCATAATGGTAAGAAGACAATCGAAGATAGAATCATCTATGTCTGGATTCCGGTAGATCGAACGCAAATAAAAGTTGTTATGCCTGCCACAAACTTTTAGTACCTGAATCTCATGACATCCACATTGATAGCAGGACTTATGAGAAGCAGGGTACTCGGTCCTAATATACACCGCCATTCCCCTGGCCCTAGGGATGGCATCACGTTTCAACATTATATATATATATATATATATATATATATATATATATATATATATATATATATATATATATATATATATATATATACATACGTAATTGGAAAGCTAGAACCATGAATCAGATAGCGAAGTTACAGCAAGTGGAGAGTGAGTTCATTGAATATATATGTGATATCTTGGCCCTAAGTGAAACCCGTTATATATATATATATATATATATATATATATATATATATATATATATATATATATATATATATATATATATATATATCTACTCAGGAAGATCAGATGGAGTTGGAAGAGAAAGGGTATGAATGATGGTTTTACCAAGATCATAAAAGGTATTAACTGATTGGAAAGCTGTAAATAGTAGATTGTTTCTAGCAAAGTTCAATTCAAAGCAGTGTAATATTATAGTTTGTATTATAGTTTGCCATACCACAATAAATGATTTCCCTGAAGTGAAGAAAGATGATTACTATGAAGAATTGCAGAGGGTAATAGATGAGATCCCAGAGAGAGATATGTAAGTTATGATTGACGACTTCAATGCTAAAATTGGAAGGAACATTCTAAGGATAGACAATGTGATGAGTGTCTAGTATTTTGGTGATGTTGCAAATGAAAATGGAGTAGATTTCATAAGTTTCTGTTCAGTAAACAATCTTGTCATTGGAGGTATGCTTTTCAACACAAGGAAGTCCACAAGTATACATCGACTCCTACATGTGGCAATTATTAAATATCAAATAAATCTCATTGCTATCAATAATCAGAGAATGAGGATTCTCAGAAATGTAAAAAGTTGATAGTGATCACCAGCTCCTCAATGCCACACAGAAATTAAAACTGAAAGCACCCAAGAGAAACGTAGATAGAATACCTAGGTTTGATTCAACTAAGCTTTAAGAAGAAGAGCTCAGAGAAACGTTTGCAATCGAATGTAGGAATCGATTTGCAGTTCTAGAGACCCTAAGAGATGAAGAGCAGATAATTATGAAGAATGGTGTGATATTAAAAACATATATCAGTCAGTTGGTAGCGAAATCTTGGGATACACAGTTACCAGGAGAAACTCGTGGATATAAAATGACACCTGGGATACTATAAAAAGGAGACAAAGACAGAAATTGATTGATGAAAGTTTTCGAGTATGTAATGGAAATTACAATGTTGAGCATGCTAAATATTCCAGTATTGACAGTGAGGTTAAAAGAAAAGCCAGGAATGATTGGATAGAATATTTAGACAGTAAAGCAGATGAGACTGACAAAGCTATGAATTTAGGAAGTGGCAATGGTGTAATAATTGCTCATAGAATAATAATGTAATCTCGACTGGGCAAAGAAGAAGCATACACCCATCACAAAGAGAGAGGGATCTATTATAATAACATAAGATGAAGAAAGACAACATTGGATGGAACACTTTAGTGAGGTCATGAATAGGATATATGAAGGGAATAATTTGATTGATATACCTGAATCTGATGAAGACCTTGATGTACCCATGAATGAAATAAGTGTGTTTGAAGTAGAAGAAATCGTCAAAACATTAATGAGATGGAAAGCCGTGGAATACGATGGAATAACTTCTGAGAGGATGCTGGCCGAAAATGAAGTGACTCCCAGACTACTTATAAGATTATTTTACAGAATGTGGCATGAAAAAGCAAAACCTGATTAGTGAGAGCTAGGAGTGTTTATGAGAGGGGGGAAAAAAGGAGGCCTGACTGATTGCAAAAATTACAGACATATCACACTTAGTATGCTTATTCTGAAGAGAATGGAGAGAAAGACTGATGAAATGCTGAGAGATGAACAAGAAGGATTTAGAAAAGAAAGAAGTTACACAGAAAACCATTCTTATTTTAAGACATTTGACAGTAATATGTAGAATATAGATATCCACTTTTGATGGCCATTGTGAACTATGAAAAAGCCTTTGATAGCGACCAATTTTGTGGAGAGTCTTGTGTTAATTTGGAATTCCTCTTAAATATGTAAATTTGATTAAGTCTGTTCATGAGCATGACAAGTGCAAAGTTAATGTTGATAGAGTCTTATCAAATTAATTTCCAGTGAACAGTGGAGTACTCAAAGTGGATGTGTTGTCACTTATGTTGTTTATCCTCCACATGGATTTTGTAATGAGTTGAACAGTTGGAGATGGAGAAGAAGGATTTGACTGGATTGGAGATAAGAATTTAGCAGACCTAGAATATGATGTTGATGCTGTCCTTGCTAGCAGAACAGCACAGGTTTTGCAATGCTTGCTTACCATAATGCATGAAATATCACACGAGGTTGGGCTGATGATAAATAGAAGAAAGACAGAGATGATGAGAACGGAGTGGGCAATGGGAGATGAAATATCATTGGAAGGAGAAAGGATTAATGTGTTAGAATCATTTAAGTATTTAGGAGCTATGATCTCTAATAGAGGGTCTTTAGAATTAGATTTGGTGAAAGATTGAAAAAAGCAAATCAAACTATAACTAGGTTGAGTAAAATCTTGAAATCATATCGCCGGAAATTACATATAAAAATCGGACTATAAATCACCATAGTGAGATTGTTGTTACTGTAGGGGACATGCGATATATATATATATATATATATATATATATATGTATATATATATATATATATATATATATATATATATATATATATATATATATATATATATATATATATATATATATATATATATATATATATATATATATATATGTGTGTGTGTGTGTGTGTGTGTGTATTAATATCTAAATATTTACCAGTTACTTTATGCAGTGTGTATTTACCCAAAATACATTAAATTAATATTGAAATAACTTCTATTCACTATCTGCTTCAGAGATTCAGCAGCCTTCCTTTCCAAATGATACTCTCCTTTCTCTTTTTTTCACTCTATGTTGTAAACAAGATATTATTGATATTTTGAGTTATCATCCATAACATCAAATCTATTTGAAAAGACCAAGTTACTTAACATGGAAGATATTGCAACTTGGAAGTTTCTCGTTATATACTTTAATAAATCATGCGTATATCATATATTTTGAATATATAATTCCTAATTAAATATCTACCAGGAATCAATTCATCTTTTGAAAGTGACATCAACATTTGGTCTAACGTTAGCTAAATTTAAAAAGATATTTGCCACCAAAAAAAATATTTATTACCACCTACCAATTCCAGAGTTCCAGATCAACTCTTTTTCAGATGAAAGAAATTTTTCCTTTCAGAAAAAGAAAGATTTAAAGTTTTTGGGGGCTTTTGAGAGCTTGCGACAGTTTTAGACACACGGAAATTAGTAAGAAGAGTTTCGTCGTTTCTTTTCTTGTTACATTTCAGTGAAAAGAATTTTCAAGAAGGTTGTAGTCATGGAAGCTCATGGCATATTTCATGTTGTTATTTTTTTTTTTCGAAAAAGAATAAAACAAAACATTTAAGATTCGTGAAATTTTGTTGTTATCGATATGTTAAACTTAGTTTTTATTAAGAAATCGAGAAAAAATTTAAATATATCTATGATGTATCCTTAGTTATGATATACAAGTAATTAGTTTGTAGAAAATTAAGTCTTTGAAAAACAGCTCAAAATTACAACATGAAAAAAAATGTTTTTCATTACTGGGCCAGATCAATGAATTATAGATATAGTTCACACGAGCTACATTTCTCTGCCTTGATAGGGATGTGCTTCAGTTGTTTTATTTTAGGAGCTTTATGACAGAAGCCATCCAGCCTGGAAAAGGCTTACTAAATATTTGACGTTATATCTGATCTCCATTAGGGTGAAGAGTTCCAGTGACACGCACATTAGGGCCTGATAAATTTATCTATTCTTTTATACGGACATTTTTGGTCGTTATCTCTCTTCGATGACAAAAGATCAGAATTGGCAATAAGTTTTGAAACTTATAAACATGAGACTTGAAAGGAGACCCAAGAATAAATCATCAAAGAATTTTAGAGTTTATTTTACAGATTCATATTCTCACTTCACAGACTTGTTCATTAGATTTTCTTTTAACAAACATTTACGATAGTTATATATACATAAGAAGCACTGAAAAGGATAACTAAAATGTTTGTATTAAAAGAATCCATTATTGATGCGCTAAAAATACTGCACTGTATGTCACGTTATTCAGATACTGAGACGAGTGCACAAAATCTATGCATTTTAAAGTTGAATTAACATTGTACATAAAATTAGCTTTCTAATGCGATATCATATGGCATGATATATAAAACTATCTGCCTGCAGTAATATATTTTCTCTAATATTAAAATTTTACACGTCCTGAATCGCAATTCCAGGGTACCCTCCCTTCAACGTATATAACTCGTCTTTCATCTTTATATTTTTGAAGTTGAAATTTATTTCTGTTCTACACTTAGTGTGGCTTCTAAAATATACTGGTTTCCCTATTAGAGAAGACGGAGGGACATTGTTGCATAAATCCACTTTACCTAGACCTTCGTGAATTATTAGCACATCATAAATATCATTGTTATATGACTATATGAATACATTCATGATGACATGATTGTAAATTATTCCACATATATTTTATTTCTTTATCCTCATGTAATAGCTTATTAACTGCTTTTAGTTCCATATGAGAGAGAGAGAGAGAGAGAGAGAGAGAGAGAGAGAGAGAGAGAGAGAGAGAGAGAGAGAGAGAGAGAGA
This sequence comes from Palaemon carinicauda, assembly GCF_036898095.1. NCBI lineage: Eukaryota > Metazoa > Arthropoda > Malacostraca > Decapoda > Palaemonidae > Palaemon > Palaemon carinicauda. The sequence continues at coordinate 137,721,273 of NC_090741.1, read as the reverse complement.
TTTTGGTTTCATCCTCTTATATGTAATTTCCAACTTTTGACCAAATTGGTTTTCGAGAACATATTGAAATGGTTGCCCATCTTGCTCGTTTGTATAAACTGTAGGAATGTGTGATATATATTATCATTGGTTAAAATGCGGATGAGTACTGACTACATTAGAATAACAAATCATATATGTTGTTAGTAGAACACAGTTGTTGGTACACATTCTAAATTCTAAATTTCATGACCAAATTGACTTTTATTTTAAAGTTTCATAATGATATTTGGCTATTTTTTTTTATCTGGTTTTCAAATGTAAATTATCTTCTATTACAAATATCTATTTTTTTCAGTAATGAATCCTTGATTGAAAGGCTGTAAAAAATAGAAATATATAGAAATTATGACAAGAAAATAGTATGGGGAATATGGAATGTATATAGAAGGTTCTAATAATATTACTACGTTAAAAAAACATTTTTTTTTACCAACTACTTAATTTTCTGCGTTTAATAAAATCGTTGTTTTACAACTTTGCATTTTTTAAAATATATATTTTTACCTTTTTTTTTTCAATTGGGAATATTGGAATCTTATTAGGATTCTTATCTAAATCCTTATATCTCGACTTTATTACTACATAAAGGCATCGGGTAGGATGAAAGACATCTATCGGTGATGTCTCTTGGATAAAATTGGCTGGTCTGTGGGTCCAGAAGTTTTTTTTTTTTTTTTTAGTCTCAGCTTTGATATTTCGTAATAGTATACAAACATTTATAAGGACATTTATTAAAAAAAATCAAAGCAACCAATTACTTTTGAAGTTTTTGCTTACTATAAAATACAATGTTGTAGTTCAAGTTTGATCCATTAATCTAAAAATGTATAATTTTTTTCTTGTTTTAATCTGCGAGACAAAGAAAATCAATACATTTCCTCTTGGTCTCTGGATGATAACTGAGCACATTCCTCTCCATTGAAAGGACTGCAATTGCCTTTACTCTTCCATAAATTCATAGTGCTTCTTGGGACACTTATTATTGATTTTAGTTTTGAGACTAACGTTTTGACTCATGTAGCCACGTGAATTGTAAAGAGCGCCAGTGTAGCTGTTCCAAGTTACCCCATCCAATTCTTACCCCCGGTAGTTGGAAACTGGTGTCAGGCTACCGGGGGTTAACTTGAAACGGGTTTTAAGCTACCCCGGGGGATAATTTGAAACCGGTTTTAATCTAATCCCCTGGTTTCAAGCTACCCACTTAGTTTTAGCGCAGTATCTCCTTATTTACAAATGTTGATCAATTGCTTATGATCAGGCCCAACAGAAAGTTATTAGGTTACACACACCTATATATATATATATATATATATATATATATATATATATATATATATATATATATATATATATATATATATATATATATATATATATATGTATATACAGTTTCATCTACTGATATAATTTATTGATGTTATGTCTATCCGTTTTGTTTTTCTTTACGTTTATTACACAAGTAAAATGATAAAAGTATGCTCGACACAGCCAGCATTTGTGTTATTTTTTTCCAAAAGGAACTCAAGACACATTCTGTGTGTAAATTTGCATGTTGTATAATACAAGGTCTATATATAGATCTGGTTATAATACCATGCACACCAGTCAAGCGTTCCTTAATTCATCGGGATGACCAAAAAGAGGAGGATAGTTACAACGACAATTTCTCGTCCTCGGACCGCAAATCAAACCCATTTTGTTTTTTAAATTGATTATCTTGTACGTGGTAGTAAGCCACTGATCTCTGTTGTGTTTGGATGTATAAAAATCCAGGTTAACCCGATCACAGCATCACTTGTCCAAAAAGTCGTCAAAATGGCTGCTGAACGGAAATCGGACATCCTCGATATCATTGACTACGTAGTGAACGCCAAGTACCCCTTATTGGAAATGATTTTCTGATTAGTAATGGCAGTGACTTCTGTATCACCATAGGTATTCTTAAGTCTCTCTCTCTCTCTCTCTCTCTCTCTCTCTCTCTCTCTCTCTCTCTCTCTCTCTCTCTCTCCTACTAGTGGGTGTGGAACTCAAGTAGCAAGGTACTTCCGTCGCAGGTGGTTCTTGACAGTACCTGCCCGCAAGGGATACTTTCTGACTAGAGCCGATTAAGGAATGTCCATCGCTGACTTGAGAAACTATGTTGGAAAAGCGTAAATTTTGGGTCACGTTTCTTTTTAGTGCGACTGAATAATGTTACAAAAGTATACTAATTTGAAGTTGACTTTTTATATAAGTAAAGTTTAACATTTAAAGTAATTGTATTCATTATAACAAGCAAATGGCATCCTTTTCTCTATGTTCGAAACAAGGTTGGAATTATAGCAAGGTGTGTTTTTGTCTTTAAGTATATCTTCTTCGTAAATTTTAAAGAGTATAGAGACAAAGTACACATCGTGTGGATTTTTTTGTCAATTTCTCCACGCCTATTGCTATGTGAAGCTCATGCACATGGAGCACATGAATTGAATGTAGCTGAGATGATAAAAGAAAACAATTTTCGACAATCACACGCGCACTACCATAATTCTTTACTTCACCGTTATCACAAAAATATGAGTGACAGAGTCTGTGGCTTCTAACGCGTCATATAATTCACTATAAGCCCTTTACAATATGTTGTCTTAACTACGAAAATAAAAACTTTTATTCTACTACTGCGAAGTCAGCTATAAATTCATGATGCATATACTGTATATATACACTGTCACGTGAATTACTTTCTATTCCGATGAGGGGGTAACTTGAAATCAGAGGGGTTACCCTGAAACTGGTTTCAACCTACCACCCCGGTAATCTGAAACCAGTTTCAAATTAACGGGGGTTAGCTTGAAATTGAGGGGTAACTTGAAACCTTTACACCGGCTCAGTCGGACAGGTAGCTTTCTGCACACATGCGCACAACAGCCAAACACCACGCACTGATATTTCTTTCATAATCTGATGGATGCATACTGACATTGAACTTTATAATTATATATCGTGCAATGACAAAAAGAAAATAAAGAAATTATTCAAGTTGAAATAGCGGATGTTGCAGTTCCTTAGTGCCTATAGACAATAAAAGACTGGAATCTAAATTCCATCTATAAATAAAATAGATTTTTACTCAGCAGCCATCACTTCTCATGTAGGGTAAACAATGTATGCTAAATCCTGGATTGAAAGATATCATTATCAGAAGTGAATTTTCATCATGATTTCTGTCTATAGTCTTTTTTCCTCTTGTGAATAGATTTATTCCTGAGACTAAGACTTTATTTCTCTGGTTAAAGACCATAACCGAAATTTCTTTACTGTGTAAATAGCCAGAATTACTAAGAAATCTTGAACATCTGAAAAGTTAAAAGCTATACTTAACCGTACGTTAATCGGAGAAAAAGAAGCTCATAAAGAAATTTCGTCAATAAAATATAAAGGAGAATTATTTTTTTTATTCTTTGCTTTAGCTGCATTTTAAAAACTATATTATTTTAAGCTCCTGACCTGGAAAGGCTGTAGACTATCATATCACAATTGTAATTCCAAGAAAATTAATTCAAATTGCCTTTTTAGGATATTAAAAAATTTCCAAATATACTGCTTGCCCTTAATTGAGATATATAGCTTGTACATACAATCTATTGGTGCGAAGGAATCAGCGTAAGGAATCAGTAACAGAAGCGTGAGATGATATCTAAATAACTGTTTAAAAATCTGTCAAAATATTGTGGTTAAATGAATAGTAAAAAAGTAATACGAGGTATATATATATATATATATATATATATATATATATATATATATATATATATATATATATATATATATATATATATATATATATATATATATATATATATATATATATATATATATATACAGTCAGCGCGGATCGCTGTGTCCGGGCAGCATCCGCCGTGCATTCATTTTGGTCCCCCCCCCCATATCTACACTAATACACAATATAAATCAATAAAAATTTAATTGAACACTCACCAATATCCCTGCTACTTGTCTATAGGGTAGCCTTTCCTCTTCTTGACCTCCAAAAGTCGTCGAGGAACACTATCGGCGAGGTTTTGGAGTTTTTCAGCAGGTATTTCCGCCCACACCTTATGGAGCGCCGCCTCGAGAAGTGTCACGTTTGTCGTCACTTCTTTACGAAGGCGGGCTTTAACTATCGCCCAAAGGTTCTCAATGGGCGAAATATCAGGACTTTGACCTGGCCAATCAGGAATATAGTTCACTTCGCTATTTTCCAGCCACTTTTTCACTTTTTTAGCCGTATGGCAAGGGGCACCGTCCTGCTGAAAAATTTCAGCTCCTGTAGCCGCAAAACAATCCGCTAAATTGTCTTTTAAAATGTTCAAATAGCGGTCAGCATTAACCGTTATGCCTTTAGGCAAAACAACAAGGCTTGGGGCACCACCGTAGGCAAACGAACCCCAGACCATAAGCGATGCTGGGTGCTTAACTGTCTTGGCCGTGAGATTAGGCTTAAGAGGATCTGACCCCTTTCGCCGCCACACTTTTTTCCCGGTCGTCTCACTCACACAAAAGGTCGCTTCGTCACTCCACAAGACACTACGCCACTGCTCCAAGGCCCAATCCTTGTATGTCTTGGCAAAAGCAACCGTCCTCTGCCTTTGTTTCAAAGTTATAGCGGGCTTCTTTCGCGCGATCACTTTCTCGAAGTCGAGGCGCTTCGACAGGTTTTCCTGAATCGTACGAACACTGACGTCGCTCAACAATTTAGGGTTCTGTTCTTTAAGTTGCTTAGCTGTTAATGTTGGATTTTCTTCTAGGGTTCGCTTTAATATATGTAAATTACGATCAGGAATCTTCCGGGGAGGGGAACCAGCCTGAGAGTGAGAAGGGACCTCGGCGCTACCTCCTGCCTTGTACTTCGCCACCAAGCGCCTCACTGTCATCTCGTTCACGCCAGTATTCCTGACGATTTCCTTCGTTTGCTGACCTAAATTATGACAGGTTATCACTCTAACAATGTCATCGTGACTTGTACGGGGTCTAGACATAACGGGGGGGGGGGGAGGGGTTTGATACACAAAAATGCCACGCGAACTCACAAAAGAACGATTGCAA
>NC_090741.1:137698649-137711149 GCF_036898095.1 Palaemon carinicauda | reverse complement strand
GAGGGATCAGCTTGGGCTGCAGCTCCAGGACCAGGGGGTACCAGTTGCTCCGAGGCCACTTGGGAGCCACTAGGGCCGCTGTCCCTTTGAAGGTTCTCAGTTTGGAGAGGACTTTCAACAGAAGGTTGGTGGGGGGGAACAGGTAGATCTTGGACCATCTGTTCCAATCCAGTGACATGGCATCCACTGCTTCTGCTTTGGGGTCCTCGTACGGGGCCACATACCGAGGAAGTTGATTGTTGTCGCTCGTTGCAAAGAGATCTATCTGAAGTTCTGGGACTTGGTGAGAGATGAAGGAGAACGATCTTGCGTCTAGAGACCATTCCGACTCTATCGGGTTTGTCCGAGATAGAGCATCCGCTGTCACGTTGCGGAATCCTTGTAGGTGAACTGCAGACAGGTGCCACTTCTTCTTCTCTGCCAGACGGAAGATTGGGAGAAGCACCTGATTTATCTGGGGCGATCTTGAGCCTTGGCGATTGAGACAACGAACTACCACCGAGTTGTCTAGGGTTAGACGGATGTGGATCGAGGGTGGCGGGGATAACTTCTTTAGGGTTAGAAGGACCGCCATGGCCTCCAAGATGTTTATGTGGAACGTCTTGAACAGGGGAGACCAGGTGCCTTGAGCCTGTTTTTGGTGGGAGTGACCTCCCCAACCCTCCAGCGAAGCGTCCGTGTGGATGTTGAGTGATGGAGGAGGGTGTTGGAGAGGAATGGACCTTTTCAGGGCCTTTGCTTCTGACCACGGCTTTAGGAGAAGTCGCAGTCTGTTTGGAAGCCGTCTCTTGAGGTCTCTTCGAGTGATGGATGCCGAACGTCTCCAGACTCCCGCGGCATCCTTTAGCTGTGCGCGAAGCACTGGGTTTGTCACTGAGGCGAACTGTAGAGAGCCTAGAACTCGTTCCTGCTGGCGTCTTGAAATGCGTTTGGATTTCAGCAGTCGCTTGACAGACCCTGCTATTTCCTTCCTTTTCTTCAGGGGGATGGAAAGGCGGTGTGACTGAAGGTTCCAGTGGATTCCCAACCACTGGAACTTCTGAGCTGGAGAGAGGCGAGATTTTTTCTCGTTGATCTTGAATCCCAGGTGTTCTAGGTACTGGGTGACTTTGTTGCAAGATTTTACACAATCTTCGGGCGATGGAGCCCAGACTAGCCAGTCGTCGAGGTAGGCCATCACCTGGACGTTTCGTAGGCGGAGCTGTTGTACTATGGCATCCGCCAGTTTTGTGAAGATCCGAGGGGCCACGTTGAGGCCGAAGGGCATGGCCCGGAAGGCGTAGCTCTTCCTTTGGAGTCGAAATCCTAGGTAGGAGGAAGCGTGATGGTTCATTGGAACGTGCCAGTAGGCATCCGCCAGGTCTATGGAGACCGTGTAGGAACCTCGAGGCAGAAGGGTCCTTATCTGTTGAAGAGTCAGCATCTTGAACTTGTCGTTCGCTATGAACTTGTTGAGGGGGGATAAGTCCAGAATGACTCTGAGTTTGTCTGAGTCTTTCTTGGGGACACAAAACAGTCTCCCTTGGAACCTGGTGGACTTTACCTTCCTTATCACCTTCTTGTTCAAGAGATCTAGGACATATTCTTCCAGAAGAGGGGTTGATTGTTGGAAGAATTGCTGGAAGATTGGGGGTGGTTGAGTCCAACTCCAGCCTAGACCCTTCTTGACGATGCTGTGTGCCCAGGGATCGAAGGTCCAACGATCCTGGAATTGGCGGAGTCTTCCTCCCACCGGAAGCACTTCATTGCTTCTGGTGTCCCGAGGGCTTGCTGCCTCGGCCGCTAGCTCCCTTTCCTCCTCTGCCTCTGGAGGGACGGCGAGAAGCGTCTTTGCTTGCACCCCTGTATGAGCCTCTACCTTTGGGACGAAAGGTAGTTGACTGTTGCTCGAAAGCAGGGGTGAAGACCGGTGACTGTGACAACACCGGTTGGGGGACCAATTGAAAGGTCTGTTGTGGTTGGGCAACCACTTGGGAGGTAGCGGGTCCCGGAAACTGACGTCTTTGTTGACGTTGCTGGGGTTTCTGTTTTTGGGATTTCCTCTTAGGTTGAGGTCCGTCGTCCTGAGAGGGTTTCCTTTTCCTGGACATGCCCCACTTGTGGAGAAGGTTCCTATTCTCCGTGGCGGCTCTGTCGGTGATTTCCTTCACGAGGTCAGAAGGAAAGAGGTGTTTACCCCAGATGTTGGAGGAAATCAGCCTCCGGGGTTCGTGTTTCACGGTGGCACCTGCAAACACGAATTCACGACAGGCTCTCCGAGCCTTTATGAAGTGGTACAAGTCCTTCATCACGGTCATCAGGTGGGATTTGGAGAGTACCATGTAGTGGTCTGGTACTCTGGTGTCACAGGCCATGATTTCAAGTTGGACTTGATGAGATAAGGATGCTGCGAGCCTCTCCTTCGTATCTTGTTCCCGACGAAGGAGGTGATCGTTGAGCATAGGGAGGTCTTCATTAAACTGACGTCCGGCGACGTCAGGATCTAGCTTTCCCACGACGGAAGTATGCTGGACATCCTTCCAGTGTCGAGCGTCAGGGGGAGTTACTATGGAGAAGGGTCTGCACTCCTCCAGTGCAGGGCAAGCTTTCCCCTCTTCCGCAGCTTTAAGGCACGCAGCTAAGGCCTTTTCCAGGAATGGAAGAATCGCACTTTCAGGTGCGACATAAGTAGGGTGCTTCTTGCTCAGGGCCGGAAGCTTAGAGCAGGTAAAGCCCCTACTCTTGAATGTGGTGGCTAGCATAGCCTGGGCCTTTGCGAGATCGAACACTATCTCTTCCTTCGGTTCGGTCTCTTCCTTCGAGGCAGGTTCAGAACGCAGACGGACGTAACAGTCCGGGTAGGCCTCAAAGTTTGGGAAGAACTCCACGTCTTCCAAGGGGACCGTGCCGATCTTATCGCTGACAAAGATCCTGCCGGTCGCGATAACCATATGCTCAGCATACCTCCATGGGTTGGCATGTGAGCAAGCGGGGAGATCCTTAACCGAAATCCTCTTCGGTTCTCTGGATCCCATCATGGACCTGATGAACTCCTGATTCTCCTTCAACCTGTCGTCCATGACGGCTCTAATCAGTCGGATCATTTCTTGAGTGGAAGAAGAGGGATCCAGGGTCGAGGAGGTAGACGGAATAGACACTTCCGTCGGTGTAGGAGTAGGAGCGGGGATGGAAGGAGGAGCGACCTCTTGCTCCGACTCGGCGTATTCCACCTTGTCTTCGTCATCTTCGGCTCCTTGAGCCATAAGCGTCTTCTCCGTGTCTTCCGAGACATCCGACATCTGTTCGTCATCTCCGGAATCCAGGCGACACTCATGCATGGACTGAGCCATGACAACATCAGGTTCCACTGTAAGTTGGACAATGGGAATCACGTCTTTGGGTACCACTGAGTCAGGGGAGGCCTTAGGGAACAGGAGTGACCTCAATTCTTCGGTGGCCAGGTAAGGTCCGGTGGCATTTTTCTGGAAGCCACGCACCCACTTGCGTAGCTTTTCACGAGAAATGTCTCTGACCTCCGCTGAGGGAGGGTTATGGAAGGCGTCAGCTACGTGAGCCTGGCAGACCGTACAGTTCAGTGGATTCCAAAACTTCAGATCCCCTTTCTTGTCGGCACAAGGGGCGTGAGTCCTGCAAGCCGTATGCCCGTAAAACTGCGGGCGTTTCACAGCGCAGAAGGCGAAGTCACACTTCATCTGCTCCTCCTGTGGAAGAAAGAGAAAATGAGTATGGGGGGGTCATAAGAATGGCTCTTAAACTAAGTTAATATTAATTATTAATTTTAACTTAAAGAAGGGTGTGATGCATAGAGATTGAAATAGTAAAGAGAACATACTCCATGCATCTCGCCCGGCTGGTTACCGTAAGCTTTTGTCCTTGGATAATCCGAGAGACCGAAGGCACCAGATAGTATTCCTTAGAGTTCCATAGGGCAATGGAATTCCGTGGAAAAACCAAGGGTAAGATTGGGACCGAGATCATTCGGTCCCAAACTAGGGGCTAGAGGGCCTCCTTTTAAGGTAACTGCTTCCGGCAACCAGCCGTGCTAAGATGCACGCAGCATGCTGGAATTTAGAAGAGTGCAAAGAGACAGCATGATCCCTAACAGAACAGTACCAAGGTATTGATCTTAATAGTGGAAACAGCCCATCTGTTTGCGGTATAGGGCTATCAGTATCATATGATAGCTAGAAGAAGGGGGTGCAAGTATTCTTGACGCCTCCGGGGGTTTCCGGCAAGCCGCCGGCATGCCGGAGGTCGCTCCGACAGAGTTTCTGGCATTAAGACAGACAATATGTAAGTTAAGAGTATACCAGGGTGGCGGCCGCCGGTACAACGGCGGCACGCCGGCAGGGGAGCGGCGGCTCCGGCAGTCGGAGGATGCCGGTTTGGTGACTGGGACAATGTTATAGCGGAACCGGTTTGTCGGCAATAGATGCCGGCACTCCGGCGGCCGACCGGCGAGCGGACGACAAGCTAGGAGGGAGGAGAGCCGCCGGTAGGAGCCGGCGGCAGTCGGCAGTCCCCCGGCACACAGGGGGCTGGCGGCAGGGGTAGGGAGAGTCACCAAGGTAGGAGGCGGGTATCGCCGACAGTGGAGGCAGCAAGAGACCAGCACCCGGATAGTGAGAGAGACAGGGGGGGGGGGGGGGGGAGGGATGCAGGAAGTTCAGTCATGGACTCCGGACATCCCCCCCCTGAGAGGGTGTACCCATGATAGAGACAGGCTCTATCATCCAGGAGCAGGGGTCACTGAGGACCGGGAGCTAGGTAGCCCAAGGGAGGGCTAGGGGACACCCAAAGAGGGGAGCCCCCCATATGCAGAACACATCTAGAGACTAACCCCATAGGACACTATGAAGGGTATATGTACCAGAGCGGACTGCACAGGGAAGCTCGGGTAGCCCTACTACTCCACCCTAAGGAGGAGTTGTAGGACAGGGGACAGGTGGGTATAGACTAACCTAAGCATAGGCTAGGCTATACAAGAGATAGGTGGGGAGGGGAGTAGAGAGAAGTCTTCCAAGGAAGGGGACTGTACCAGAGCGGCCACTAGGGAAAGGGAGGACACTCCCTAACCTAAGATAAGGCAGATCGGCTGAAACGGTGCATGGGTACAGTTTCAGCAGGGAACAGAGAAACCTTCCTAACCTAACCTAGATCAGGGCTAATAGTCCTGAACTAGGAAAGGTAGAAGACATATCGCTATCGCAGGATAGTCATAGACTCATCCTAGCCATAGAGGTAGGGCTAGCCTAACCTCACTCTCGGACGCAACCCTAAGGGGGGTTCATTCCCATAGGGAGGACTGAGAGGCGATAAATACTCCATTAGACACTTGATCCCTTTACTCAGAAAGGGAATCAAGGCTAATTAGAGGGAATGCCAAGGCAGGGGATGAAGGAAGCATATAGGGGTCCTACAAGTAGGTTAGGTTAGAAAGAGACACTAACTAACCTATCCCCTATATGGTCCCTGAAGGCGAAAGAACATTGCATCACGGTCGAAAGTATTGTAAAATAATGCCACTATCTTCATAACTTAGCCTAGGATCACTAATAAAATCATGCATGAACACTTATGTACAGGCGCTCTGGCCTGGGGGCTATAGTAGCCGACTGGTATGAGGTCAATCGATGACCGAAAAAAGCGTCAAACACGATATAAAAGTTCCTAGCTATGAAGACTAAATAAACTAATGTATTCGATTAGTAAATAAGGCCGGAAGCGTTGTTGTGGCTAACTAAATAAGGCATGCATAACAACAACGACGCCATAAAATGGCGGGTCCGGTAGAGGCACAGCTCTGCCACAAAACAGCAATTATCTCGGAAAGTAATATTTACTTTACGGCCAGAGCTTAACTAAACAATACTGGAACCTTGTACTCAACTTTCCAGAAGATGGTGAGGCTGAAGGTAGCGACATAACGTAGATGCAAATCGATAAATGAAGCACAGGGAAAATCCGTCTAAGTAGGGCAGCTACTAAACAAAGGATGAAGACGGGCGTGACGTCATTTGAGCAATGGCGCCCGTTTGTTTACGTCTCGAGTATCAGTAGTAGCCACGAGTGAGATTGGCTGTGGAGCGGCTCCCAGCTATTCTCAACCCTTACACACCGAAGCATTAACTCTGTTCGGGGTGAAGATAGCTATGTGGCGCGTTCAGACATGCGTCCCCTGTTGATATACGATGTCTTAAAGGGAAACCTTTGGGATACTCGCTCCAGAAGTTAGAATTCTGTGATAACCTGTGGTTAAATTCTCTGGGAATATCTTAGTAGTTTTATACCCAAGGAAGCTACCAAAAAGGAACCTTCCATCAGGACGCCATGGCTTGAGCCCAAAAATATATATATAATTGGGCTCAAGCCATGTCGTCGTGATGGAAGTTCCTATTGGGTAGCTTCCTAGGGTATATTACAACTACAGCGATATTCCCAGAGAATTTACCTTAAGGTACCAGAATTCTAACTCTTGGAGCGAATATCCCTCGTGAAAGGGATATCGCGACATATCAGAAGACGTATTCTTGACACGCCACATGGCAATCTGCACCCCGAACAGAGATTACGTATCGAAGGGGTCAATTGGCAAGAAACGAAATCGGGAAAGAAAAAGGGGGAGCCGCTCCCAAGGCTCCCTATTCTCCCGTTTAGTAAGCGTGCCTGGCGCCAATCCTGGTGCCATCTGTATTCCTTTTTGCGTAGCTTAACAACTCGGTGTTTTTTCCTGTGTTTCTCGCAAATCTTGGATTTATTCGACTTTTCATGGCTTCTCCAACTTCACCGGCCTCCGATAAGTTAAGTACCATGTCTTTTATGTATTAATGTAGGCTCTTGGTAAATTTTTAAGTGATTAATAGGTTTAATCTTTGTTACAAGAGCCGTAGCCTACCGGAGGCGTCGAGGACGCTGTCGCTTGCTAGGTATGTTTTTTAGTTAGCCAGAGCGACATTCCCGGTTGTTTTGCTTTAATAAATTTTAGCTATTTAGCGTTCCATAGGATTTCCTTTCGTGCTTTAGTATTTATTTTGGCGAAGTATTCGCCATTCTGGCCTACGCTAGGCCATGTAGCCTAGTCGTTTGGTCCTAGTACTTCATGCATGATTTTGGTTTTTCCGAGTGTATTAAAATTTTATTGAAGCTTTTGGCTGTTTTTTATACATTTAAGATTATGTTGAATATTTCCAAGAGAGTATACGAGTGAGTTTCGGTGATTTAGGTAATCGATTCTCTTGGTGCCTAAGCTAAGTTGCTTATGGAGCCTTAGTATACTTTCTCGTTCTCCCCCGCTTGCTGTCTTTTCTTCGGAGAAGGTATGCAATCCCTTTCCCTCTGTTTAAGCCTTGGGCTTATCCCTAAGTGGTTTATCTGAATTAATTTTCGATAAAACTATACTGGGGTGTTACTGTACCTTCCTGTTCCAGTAAGTCTAGTTTCAGAGAGGGACAGAACAACAGAGTTTTTAGTCTGAAGTCTGTGTTTGTCTGGCTTGGGGTAGAGTCTCCCTCGCTGGCCCGACACAGACATAGGAGGCTTAGCCTCCTTAGGTCACTACCGAAGGTTTCTGTACGAGATGATTCCTTCTTTTGGTATCTAGCAGACTAGTCCTTGTTGCTGTTCTCGGGGGGAGGATAAGATTCTTTCTCTGGGAGTAGCAACACCTTCCTTGCTTTGGTTCAGTGGGGGTTGGCAAGTATTGCTGGCCTCCCTCCTTGGATCTCCCTTAGGCTAAGATGAGTTTTCTTGGGCTGTGGGTGATCCTTCACTAAAGCAAGGTTGGTAGGACCCTCTTTTGTCCCTTCCCCCTCTATCTCCGTAATGGCCTAGCCATTACAGTACTGGACGTCATTCTACATCTGGACCTAGAATAGGTTAGGATTTGGAATTGACTCAGTCCCTTGCCAGCCGGCAGAGCTGCCGGCCGGCAAGGGTCTTCTGCTTTGAGTGCTGCCCGGACCTCCCTTGGTCCCTCATCCATGCCTGCCTGTAGAGCCAGATGACATTGGTCAGGAAGCCTGAATTAGATTCTCCCCTTCCTTATATGCACTCTTTCGGATTGCCGGGCTTGGAGGTAGTGTACACTATTATCCCGGCATCCATTCTGTTTCTTCTTCTAGTGCTGTACCCGACCCCGGCTGCCGGCGTCATAGGCCGGCAGCCGGGCAGTCGTAGTCCTCTGGTTCTTTTGCTGCCGGCCGGCATCGGTTGTTTACCTTGCCGGCCGGCTGATGTCAGCCCTTGTCTGCCGGTCGCTATGAGCAGTGGCCGGCAGCCGGGTACTACCTTGTGTAGTTGCCGGCCGGCAGTCAATGCGGCCGACATTGGCCAATTGCCGGCCGGCAGTTACTGGCGGCCGGCACATGCATTTGAACCAGAGTTCTGCCGTCTTATAGCTGTTAAGTAGTATACTTTAAAGCTAGTTATGGTGTGTGCCCGCCGGCTACCTTCTATACTGTACCAGTATTCTTTAGTATAGCATATACTGTAAGAAGAAAACTATAGTACAGTATAGTCTTGGTACAGCACTGTGTTATTCTAACACTTTTGTGTTGTCTTGCATAGCCCTTTGCTGTTGCCTTACAGATAAGAAAGTGAGTTCTTTCTTGTCTATTATCCAGGTTTTTTAAAATCATTGCTTAGGTGTGAGCTACACCTGTTTCCTCTGGGAACTTTTCATTGGTTATTCTAGAAGAGATTAACCATACGATTTTATTATCTGGAAGGCTGCAGCAATTGGTTGTGAATGAAACACAATTGTGTGTCTTTCCTTTCTGAATTGTTATGCTAAACTGTGCATATCCAGTGATACGTAGTTCACTTGATACTCATGGAAATTTCTTCTCTTTACAGGAGGACCCTCCGAAGTGCGGAAGTGATTTCTGCAACGTCCGCAGTAAGAACCTCTACGGACATGAGTTTTGTAGGAGGTACGCACCATGCGCTGTCTCCAAAGGTGATCTCCAGTATTGGGACCCTTAGGTATGTACTGTGTGCACTAACCTGATTACTGAGGCCTTTGATTCCCCGAGGACGGTGGAATCAAGGGATATAGCAAGGGAGAAGCTTCGTACCTGGGTACGGGGCTTCCAGAAGAACACCTCTGGACCTTATCTTCCAAGTGAGAAGATGAGGGCGTATCTTTTCCCTAAGGCATCAGCCGATGCGGTGATTCCCAAGCCTCAAGAGGAGATCCCCCAAGTTCAGACCCAGGTGGATGCTGAAGTTGCGGGTCGCGTTGCAATACATCCAGTTGGATGTCAGGATGTCTGATGTGGACGAACGTCTGGAGGAAGACCTCCTGGCAGGAGGCCAGGATGAAGCTCAAGCCCCAGAGAGTGTAGAGGAAGAGGCCGACGAGGTGTCGGCTACTCCGGTTCACATCCCGGAGCCTATTCCCTCAACATCATCCGCTCTCCCAGTAGAGCTGGGACAAGCCCTCTCCTCCATTGTTGGAATGATCCAACAAATGCAGAAGGAGAATCAGGAGAAGGCGGCTGCAATGGAACTGCGGATGCAGAGCCTTGCAGCATCACATGGGCCCCAGAAAAGGCTCAATATGAAAGACCTTCCCTTGTGCTCAGACATTAACCCATGGAGGTATGCTGAGCACATGCCGATGACGACTGGTAAGATCGTCATCTCGGATAAGTTGGGTTCAGTTCCCCTAGAGGAGGTGGAATTCTGGCCCAGCAAGGCGTCATATCCGGACTCTTACGTCCGGCTGAGGAAGGAACCAGCTTCAAAGGAGGAGACAGAGCCGAAGGAGGTCATAGTGATGGACCATGCTAAGGCTCAAGCTTTGCTTTCATCCTCGATGAAAGAAAGGGGCTTCTCAAACTCAAAGGTTGCTGCATTGAGCAAGAAGCTCCCTTCCTTTGTGTCCTCTCCTGCTAGAGCCTTCCCCTTTTTACAGAAAGGGTTTGCGGCTGTACTAAAAGCAGTCGAGGCCGGCAAGCCTTGCCCCTCCCTGAAGGAGTGTAAACCCTTGTTGCTGGCCCTGCCTATGGACCACAAAGACTGGAAGGACGTCCATCTTACGTTCTCAGTTGGGAAGTTGGAGGCTGATATTGCCGGACGTCAGTTCGGCGAGGACCTCCCTAAGCTGTCTGACTTTCTCTTGCGGAGAGAGCTCGAGACAAAAGAAAGACTGGCTGCCTCAATGTCTCTTCAGACTACTCTTGAGACGATAGCAAGTGACCACAAGGTCCATGAAATGTTCATGGTAGTGGCCAAGATTCATCTGGCCACAGTGACGAAGGATCTTTATAGCTTCGTCAAGGAGAGGAGAGCTTGTAGGGAGTTCGTGTTCACCTCGGCTTCAGTGAGGCACGAGCCAAGGAAACTAATCTCCTCCAACATTTGGGGCAAAGACCTTTTCCCTACCGAATTGGTCAAAGAAGTTGTTGATAAGGCCGCCTTGGAGAATAGAAACCTTCTCCAGAAGTGGGGCCTGGCTAACAAAAGAAAGTCTTCCCCAGATGAGGGTCCTCAACCAAAGAGGAAGACTATGAGGACTAGGCTACCGTCTCGGCCAGCCAAGCCTCTTAGACAGCAACAGCAACTGCAATTGCCATTGCCTTCAGTCCCCCAGATGGTGGCACAAACCCCGACCACTTTCCAGTGGGTACCCCAGGCTGTGTCGACACAGTCCACGGCATTCACCCCAACGTTCGAAGGGCAGTCTACTTCCTTTCGAGCAAAGCCTAGAGGAGCAGCCAGAGGCTCGTCTAGGTGCCCCTCAAGGGGAAGGGGATTCAGGGGTGGTCGCGGGTCAGGGAGGCAAGACCTCAGGACGGCAGTCCAAGTGAGATGATGCCGGTAGGAGGGAGACTTCAGAATTTTCGGGATCGGTGGACCTTTGATCCCTGGGCCCACAGCCTACTCAAGAACGGACTGGGCTGGAGCTGGTACAGCACTCCACCCCCGTGCCCTCGGTTTTTCCAACACTCCACCCCCGTTCTGGAGGAGTACGTTCAAGAACTGTTGGAGAAAAAAGTGATCCGAAGGGTGAAGTCCATCAAATTCCAAGGGAGGCTGTTTTGTGTTCCCAAGAAAGACTCGGAAAAGCTCAGAGTCATTCTGGACTTGTCGCCACTCAACAAGTTCATAGTGAATTGCAAATTCAAGATGCTAACACTACAACACATAAGAACCTTACTGCCCAAGAGGGCATTTTCCGTCTCTATAGACTTGTCAGACGCCTATTGGCACGTTCCAATCAACCGTCGACTCTCCCCCTACCTAGGGTTCAGGCTACAACGAAGACTATACGCCTTCAGAGCCATGCCATTCGGGCTAAATATAGCCCCAAGGATTTTCACGAAGCTTGCGAGCGTAGCTCTCAAACAATTACGTCTAAAGGGAATTCAGGTAGTAGCCTACCTGGACGACTGGCTGGTGTGGGCAGCATCCGAGGTAGAATGCTTGCAAGCTTCCAGTCAAGTGATCCAGTTCCTAGAGTATATAGGCTTCAAGATCAACAGAAAAAAGTCTCGACTTTCTCCATCTCAAAAGTTCCAGTGGCTGGGAATCCACTGGGACCTAATGTCACACCGTTTCTCCATCCCGGCGAAGAAAAGGAAGGAGATAGCGGGTTCTGTCAAGAGACTTCTAGATTCCGAAAGGATATCAAGACGCGAACAGGAGAGGGTACTGGGCTCTCTCCAGTTTGCTTCGGTGACAGACCCAGTGCTAAGAGCACAGCTAAAGGATGCAACCGGAGTTTGGAGAAGTTATGCATCAAATACGCGAAGAGATCTGAGAAGACCAGTTCTGCTTTGGCTACGTACTCTTCTCAGGCCTTGGTCCCAAGCCAGACATCTAAAGAAGTCGGTTCTTCTTCAGCCACCTCCCCTGTCGGTGACGATTCACTCAGACGCCTCGAAGGAGGGATGGGGAGGTCACTCTCATCGGAAAAAAGTCCAGGGGACTTGGTCCAAGCTATTCAAGACCTTTCACATAAACTTTCTAGAGGCTATGGCAGTGCTCCTTACCTTAAAGAAAGTCTCCCCGCGTCACTCGATCCACATAAGGTTGGTGATGGACAGCGAGGTAGTTGTGAGATGCTTGAATCGACAAGGATCGAGGTCACCACCTCTCAACCAGGTGATGTTGGCCATCTTCCGATTGGCGGAAAAGAAGAAGTGGTACCTGTCGGCAGTTCACCTTCAAGGAGTCCGCAATGTGACAGCGGACGCTCTATCCAGGTTCACACCGATAGAGTCGGAATGGTCCTTAGACGCAGGATCATTCTCCTTCATTCTGAATCAAGTCCCAGAACTGCAGATAGACCTCTTTGCGACGAAAGACAACAAGAAGTAGCCCCTGTACGTGTCCCCGTACGAGGACCCCTTAGCGGAAGCAGTGGACGCAATGTCCCTCGACTGGAACAGATGGTCCAGGATTTATCTGTTCCCTACTCACAACCTTCTGTTGAGGGTCCTCAACAAACTGAGATCCTTCAAGGGGTAGCGGCAATAGTGGCCCACAAGTGGCCG
>NC_090741.1:137689163-137693149 GCF_036898095.1 Palaemon carinicauda | reverse complement strand
ATATATATATAGTATATATATATATATATATATATATGTATATATGTGATATATATATATATATATATATATATATATTTATATATATATATATATATATATATATATATATATATAGTATATATATATAATATATATATATATTTATATATATATATATATATATATATATATATATATATATATATATATATATATATATTTATATATACATTTCTCAAAATTGACAGGGAAAAAGGTAGTTCTAGATATCCATTTATTATAAATCCCGAGTTTTCGTAATGGCCATTATCACATTATGTTATAATGGCGATCACGAAACGTCGTGATTTATAATAAATGGATAACTAAAACTGCTTTATTCCCTGTCCATTTTGAGAAATGTAAGTACCCGGTTGCCGTCAACTTCCCTTATCATATATATATAAATATATATATATATATATATATATATATATATATATATATATATATATATATATATATATATATATATGTATATATATATGTATATATACATATAAATATATATATATATATATATATATATATATATATATATATATATATATATATATATATATATATTTATATATATATATATATATATATATATATATATATATATAATATATATATATATATATATATATGTATATGTGTGTGTGTGTGTGTGTGTTTATGGGTATGCATGCGCATGCCTGTGTGTGTAATTTGCATAGTTTGTACTATGAATATAAAAATTTACCTTTAAATATTTTCAGATCTCTACAATAATTTGCTAAACTTTAAAAGATATTATCGAATCTAAGTAGAAAGAAAACGAAGAATTTTTGTCTCTCTTCGTGGGAATCGATCCATTGCATTTTAGAAATAACAGTGTATCTCTTACCTCGTTAATATCATTTAATAACCAAAAAGAGAATGGACAAAAAAAATATCCAGTCACACTGAACTCGAGTGAAACTATTCAAAGGTCAGAGTACTTGGCAAATTGATGATCACTTATCCTTACTACTTAATTACAGCGATATGTTTTTCACATTTTAATCGTACACTGGCTTCAAAGTCGATAATCATATTGGCATCAATTCCTAGAGAAGCAATATAAAGGTAATTTGCATTTTAGTCGTATGGGACCATCATGATTTTGGTGATAAGTATTCTACACAGATATGAGCTAGTATTGGAACATGAGTTTCAATTGTTTCAATCTTAATATCTAACAAGATTTTAGTCATCTATTTAAACCTGATGAACTATAGATTACCAGTTACAAATTCATAAAAAGGATATTGAAACTAAACGAACTTTCTTTTTTCTTATATTGATTATTCGATACTTATCCTCCTACATGATCCTGAATAATTGTTCTTTCGCTTACAAAATATACAAAAGCAAATATGATAATTCTTTATTATTATTATTATTATTATTATTATTATTATTATTATTATTATTATTATTATTATTATTATTACTAGCCAAGCAACAACCCTAGTTGAAAAAGCACGATGCTATAAGCCCAAGGGCTCCAACAGGGAAAATTAACCAAGTGAGAGAAGTAAATAAGGAAATGAATGAACGATATGAAAAGAAAAGATAAAAGAAAACAAAAGAAAAAAAATGTAACAACATCGAAAGAGACATGTCACGTATAAACTTCAAAAAGACTTATGATAGCCTGTTCAACTTGAGAAATATTTGTAGCAAGTTTAGAATTTTGAGGTTCTAATGATTCAACTACCCGATTAAGAAGATCATTACACAACTTGGGCGCAGCTGGAATAAAACCTTTAAAACACTTTGTAGTATTGAGCTTTTTGATGGAGAAGACTTGACTAGTAGGATTAACTGCATACCTAGTATTACGAACAGAATGGAACTCTCCAGGTAGATCTGAATGGAAAGGATGGTCAGAGTTATGAAAAATCTCATGCAGCATGCATAATGAAATAATTAACAAGGGTGACAAAGATTAATATCTCTATCAGGAATAAGATATTTGATAGACCGTAAGTTCCTATCCAACATATGAAGATTAGAATCAGCGTCTGGAGACCAGAAAGGAGAACATTACTCAAAACAAGGAAAAAATAAAGGATTTAAACACTTCTTTAGAATAGATTGATCCCCAAAATTCTTAATAGACCATTTTTTTTAGCAATTGGCAAAATCAAAGAACTAATGTCTCTCAAAAGTAAATTAGTTGTCGAGAATCCCACCTAAAATTTTAAAAGTCATACAAAGTTAAAGATACATTATCAATGCTGTGATCCGGATGTTTAGGAGCCACTGCCCTTGACCTACTTACAATCCTACTTTGCGTTTCATTACGATACAATTACATACCCCATAATTTGTACCATTCACTAATTCTAGTTACATTTCTGTTCGGGATTCAGCAACCCAAAATCAACATTTAAGATATGGAATTGATGCAAAGAGAGTAGCATCATCTGCATATGCAACAAGTTTGTTTTATAGACCAAACCACGTGTCATATATATATATATATATATATATATATATATATATATATATATATATATATATATATATATATATATATATATATATATATATATAGTGTGTGTCAAATGTAATGGGTCAAGAACACTACTCTGTGGAGCATCAGATATTAGATTCCTATACCCAATATGGTTCCCATCAACAACAATTCTCTGGAGATCTATTACTAAAAAATTCAATAATAATGTTAGGAAACGACCCACCCATCCCCAACTGTTTGAGTTTAAAAAAGAGCGCAATATATCACAGTCAAAAGCAGCACTAAAATCAAGGCTAATCATACGAACTTCCTGACCACAATCACGGGATTTCTGTACAGCATTGGAGATTGTACGAAGGGCATCACATGCTCCAATGCCTTTACGAAAACCAAATTGCAAACTAGGAAACAGATGATTACCTCCAGCAAACCTATTAAGGCATACTGCCAGAAGACATTCAAAACCTGTAGATAACATGGGAGTTATGGAAATTGGGCGGTAACCAGTTGGACTTCACCTACCACAAAAATATTTACAAAGTAGAGTAGCATTATCCTTCTCCATCAAGTGCTAAAAGCTCCTCTTCTTGCTAACCGGCCCTAAACAACAGATAACTTAGTAGCTGAGAAATATGTAGTTTTTATATAAAAAAAGGGAAAATGCCATTTAGATCTACATCTCCATAAGGTTCAAGGTCGAACCATCGAATTTTTATTTCACGAGATCAAAAAGCTAAACTAGTTACTTTAGCCCGAGGAAAACAAGAATGAGGAAGTTCGAGTTTCTCAAGACTGTTTACTGTTAAACACATCAGCCAAAAGGGTTGCCGTTTCCTTTGGAAAGTGAGTGACTTTGGTATCTACTTTTAAGTGAAGGAGGAACTGTTGCATCTACATCCAATAGTGCAGATTTAAGGATAGTCCACCACTTATGTTCCTTGGCTGTAGAGAAAAAAAAAAGTTTTCTTTTATGGGAAGAAATCAAATACAAATAAGAACAAAGAGGGGTACGGGTTTTATTAAGAGACAAAAACTATCCTAAGAGAGCGATCATACAAGGAACCGATTAGTCAACCCTAAAAATATAAAAATAGTCAGACATCCAGTGATAGTGAAGAGCAATATCAATTTCTACAAAATAGAATGTAAATTGTAAACACCTGATCAATGTCTACTCTTTACAATACCCCTTTCATTCACAAGATTCTTGCGTGAGGCCTTTCCTTATAGCTATGTTTTGTATTAGTGGCCTTCTTCCTTTTTATAAACCATTAGGAATTTTTTTTTAATTTCAATGTAAAAAACAGTCGTTATTTTTCTTTCTTAAAGTAATTTTTTATAACAGTTCCGAAATGTGGGGAAACTCTGGAAGCTGGAGATTTTATGGGTTAAGATTTATTTGTAGGTTATATATGAAGATGAAAAAAAGATACTTTCACATACACAAGGACATATGTATCCACTTCAGCACACA
>NC_090741.1:137666663-137686663 GCF_036898095.1 Palaemon carinicauda | reverse complement strand
CCAAATGTGAATTTCTGTCATTAGTGGAGAGGAGGAGAGGAACATGTGACATGAGAAAAGTGAAAGCTGCAGCGGTAGATAGGACATTCCTTCTGTTACATAAGGCCGCTTCTTGAAATGGACCCCACTTAAGGTCTTTCGGCTTGCCATTGATGGAGGCGTAGAGGGGGCAAGAGTGGTGGCGATGGATGGGAGTAGCTGGTGATGATAGTTTATCATCCCCAGGAAGTCTTGCAATGATTTGATGGTCGATGACGTAATGAAGGTATGAACAGCTGCTACCTTATCAGGATGTAGCTGAATATGTTAAAAAGTAATGCAGTGCCCTAAGAATGATACTTGAATCTTCGTTGGCATCAAAGGTACGCTTGTCGTGATGGAAGAGAACAGATGTATTTCATCCGTGTGACACACGCAGAGGGGGATGCCCCATTAGATGTCATCCATGAGGAGTTGCAAAGTTGCTCTAGCATTATGAGGGCCAAAACAGGAATAATTTAATGTTTTTATACCGAAAGGGGTGGTGATGGTTGTCTTTGAGATACCTTCTTGATAATACTCTTTCAAGAGATCGCTGCTGAGGAAAACCTTTGTCATGTGCAAGTGCGAGGTAACGTTGGCGATGTTGGGTAGGGGTGCTGAACCGGTCACTAGTGCAAGATCAGATGCCTGTACTCCCCACCGGAATCTGGCGAATATTACGGCCCATCGTATTGATATGGTGATAGATACCGTAATTACCAGGAATCATGTGTGTTTGGCAAAGTTCAAGAGAGGCAGATTATTGTTATGAGGTGAGGAGGTGAGCGTAGTCCTCTGTGGAGGTGCTGATGTGGAGTGTGAGACACAAGAGGGTGGGTTGAAGAGGTGGTGACAAGATTGAAGCTGCTTTAACCAATTTTTATTATCATTGCGGAAGAGAGCGAGAAACATTAAAAAAGATATCATTGTAGTGTATGAGCGTGTATGAAACATGTATGGTACAATTATAAACGAAAAACCAAAGATAACATATTGGTATAAAACTTGTTTTGCCTTTTAAAATATTAAGTCAAAGGTAAATGTGTAAGGATTATATCCTTCCCCTTATCGATATTCGAACCTATGACTACGATTTCTATTTATTATAGAATACGCTACCTAATCAACCCAATCGTCACTGAATAAATCAGTTTATTGTGACTCTATTGTTTGATGATTGTAAATACAAGTTCGGTTCTGAAGAGTCTATATCTACGCATCACCTCTATTAACGCTGACTAATAGTGTAATAAATTGCTTTTATAAAAATTGATATTTGTCATTATTCTTTGGAATAAAAAATTCTAGTTCCGTGTGTATATATATGTAAGCTTGCACCGGTGTTTTATTTTTTTTGTGTATATATACTTGTTGGTTTTTAAATGTAGGTTTTACAACAGCTACCTGAAAATCTTTCCTTTTTCTAAATGGAAATACTTAGCACCCTGACGGAAATTTTGGTTCAACCCATTCCAACAAAACTTTCAATCTCTGCTGTGAACAACTAAAATTATGAAAAAGCTAAAGTGTTATATACCAACTTTGAAAATCACCCAGAAATGTTTTTAACATGCGGGAAACCTCTTCTTCATTGTGGTAAAACGTTCGTCAAGAGTCCAGCAATTCTATTTCTAAACGAAGTACATAATCTTGCTCTAGTAAGATATATATATATATATATATATATATATATATATATATATATATATATATATATATATATATATATATATATATATTTATATATATATATATATATATATATATATATATATATATATATATATATATATATATATATATATATGTACATATACGTATATATATATATATATATATATATATATATATATATATATATATATATATATACATATATATATATATATATATATATACATATATATATATATATATATATATATATATATATATATATGTACATATACGTATATATATATGAATATATATATATATATATATATATATATATATATATATATATATATACTGTATATATATATATATATATATATATATATATATATATATATATGTATATAATGCATAAATATATATACACATATATATATATATATATATATATATATATATATATATATATATATATATATATATATATATATATATACATATATATATATATATATATTTGCATTCAAATGCACACACGACCCTTAACCCCTTATATATATATATATATATATATATATATATATATATATATATATATATATATATATATATATATCTATATATATATATATATATATATATATATATATATATATATATATATATATATATATATATATATATATATTACGATACAATTTCATACCCCATAATTTTTACCATTCACTAATTCTAGTTACATTTCTGTTCGGGATTCAGCAACCCAAAATCAACATTCAGGATACGGAATTGATGCAAAGAGAGTAGCATCATCTGCATATGCAACAAGTTTGTTTTATAGACCAAACCACGTGTCATGTATATATATATATATATATATATATATATATATATATATATATATATATATATATATATATATATATATATATATATATATATATAGTGTGTGTGTGTGAAATGTAATGGGTCAAGAACACTACTCTGTGGGGCATCAGATATTAGATTCCTATACCCAATATGGTTCCCATCAACAACAATTCTCTGGAGATCTATTACTAAAAAATTCAATAATAATGTTAGGAAACGACCCACCCATCCCCAACTGTTTGAGTTTAAAAAAGAGCGCAATATATCACAGTCAAAAGCAGCACTAAAATCAAGGCTAATCATACGAACTTCCTGACCACAATCACGGGATTTCTGTACAGCATTGGAGATTGTACGAAGGGCATCACATGCTCCAATGCCTTTACGAAAACCAAATTGCAAACTAGGAAACAGATGATTACCTCCAGCAAACCTATTAAGGCATACTGCCAGAAGACATTCAAAACCTGTAGATAACATGGGAGTTATGGAAATTGGGCGGTAACCAGTTGGACTTCACCTACCACAAAAATATTTACAAAGTAAAGTAGCATTATCTTTCTCCATAAAGTGCTAAAAGCTCCTCTTCTTGCTAACCGGCCCTAAACAACAGATAACTTAGTAGCTGAGAAATATGTAGTTTTTATATAAAAAAAGGGAAAATGCCATTTAGATCTACATCTCCATAAGGTTCAAGGTCGAACCATCGAATTTTTATTTCACGAGATCAAAAAGCTAAACTAGTTACTTTAGCCCGAGGAAAACAAGAATGAGGAAGTTCGAGTTCCTCAAGACTGTTTACTGTTAAACACATCAGCCAAAAGGGTTGCCGTTTCCTTTTTGAAAGTGAGTGACTTTGGTATCTTCTTTTAAGTGAAGGAGGAACTGTTGCATCTACATCCAATAGTGCAGATTTAAGGATAGTCCACCACTTAAGTTCCTTGGCTGTAGAAAAAAAAAGTTTTCTTTTATGGGAAGAAATCAAATACAAATAAGAACAAAGAGGGGTACGGGTTTTATTAAGAGACAAAAACTATCCTAAGAGAGCGATCATACAAGGAACCGATTAGTCAACCCTAAAAATATAAAAATAGTCAGACATCCAGTGATAGTGAAGAGCAATATGAATTTCTACAAAATAGAATGTAAATTGTAAACACCTGATCAATGTCTACTCTTTACAATACCCCTTTCATTCACAAGTTTCTTGCGTGAGGCCTTTCCTTATAGCTATGTTTTGTATTAGTGGCCTTCTTCCTTTTTATGAACCATTGGGAATTTTTTTTAATTTCAATGTAAAAAACAGTCGTTATTTTTCTTTCTTAAAGTAATTTTTTATAACAGTTCCGAAATGTGGGGAAACTCTGGAAGCTGGAGATTTTATGGGTTAAGATTTATTTGTAGGTTATATATGAATATGAAAAAAAGATACTTTCACATACACAAGGACATATGTATCCACTTCAGCACACATATACAAAAATCTCTTTATCAACCTATCTATCTATCTCTCTATCTATCTTATATATATATATATATATATATATATATATATATATATATATATATATATATATATATATATATATATATATATATATGTATATATAAATTTATCTATCTATCTATCTATCTATCTATCTATCTATATATATATATATATATATATATATATATATATATATATATATATATATATATATATATATATATATATATAAATATATCTATCTATCTATATATATATATATATATATATATATATATATATATATATATATATATATATATATATACATATATATATATATATATATATATATATATATATATGTATATATATATATATATATATATATATATATATATATGTATGTATATATATATATATATATATATATATATATATATTTATATATATATATATATATATATATATATACATATATATATATATATATGTATATATATATTTATATATATATATATATATATATATATATATATATATATATATATATATATATATATATATATATATATATACATATATATATACATATTTATATATATGTATATATATATATATATATATATATATATATATATATATATATATATATATATATATATATATATATATATATATATATACATGTGTGTGTGTATGTGTGTGTGTGTATGTGTATGTATGTGTGCACGCATGTGTTTATATACATCCTTTTATATATGTATGTATGTATTGTGTGCAAGGTGGCTGTTATGTACTAATAAAGAGACAAAGTAAATGCAAGTGATAAACATTCCACACGCTTAATCATCATTTTATTATTAGTGTGGGAAAAAGTGAGAGGAGATAAAAGCAATAATATATCAGTGCATAACCGTGTATGAAACATGTGCGGCACATGGCTCCCCCTAAAAGAGACATATATTTGATATAGAGCATTCTGTTTCGTGGCTGCAAATAGTAAGAGGGTGATATTCCGAATGATATACGGGTTTTAGGTAATCCATGGAAATCAATGAATGATAAATAAGAGCGCATCAGTGCTGGCTTGAAATTGTATTTCAGCCTGAAAATGTGCATTGTAATGTGTAAGTCTTTCTGTATATGTTCCTTCTCTGAGGCTTGTAAGTCTGGGAGAATGGAGTAAATTTTCCCACAGCATGACATAGTTGCTGGAGATTACCTTAGAAGGTTGCAAATGGTAAAAACTTAGCGAAGATGAACACCGGGTGTTCTTTGGAGTGGTTCCTAATCCCAGGAAGACCCAGGAAGCTCAATAAACCAGATGTAGTCGTTGGTGCGGGACATCAAAGATACTTTGAGGTTAGGATAGAAAAGTTCAGCTATTCCGTTTGCTGAAGGGTTGTAGGTGATTGTCTGATGTAAGGTGATACCCAAGAGTTCGCTAATGATGTCCATGTCCGAGAGGTGAGAGTGGTACCTTTATCAGATATAATATCCTCAAGGATATAAAATTTGCAATCCACACTAAGAGTGAGGCAAATATACATCAGGCAGCTTTTGAAGTTTTCATGGGAATGGCTTCAGGCCAACAAGAAAAGTAGTAAAAGACAGTAAACAGGTAACAGTGTCCTTGTGTTGTGGATAAGAGTCTTATTACCTTACTGTGGATGTGGGCAAAACGACGAAGAGGTTGATGAGAAGTGCCCACTCCTGAATCAGTGTGTCCATGTATTTTTTAAGTTTAGCAAGGAGTAAAGGCACGGAAAAAATTTAAAGAATCTTTAGTAATGCCATATCAAATGAACTTCATCTCCAGTAGCTGTGCAGATGATCCGTGCGACAGATGTGAAAGGCTTTAGATGAAATCAAACACTTGTCGGCGCATACGGGCAGTTATTCATGATTGTTGTCTACCAATAGTGACGTCACAACGGAGGATGTCGATGGAATTGTCAAGGGCGACGTCCTCCCAGCGAGGGGATACAAAGGATGTCCTATGTGCTTGTTACTCTGGATCCAATCTCAGGTGAATGGTAGCAAATGTTTTTTTTTTTTTTTTTTTTTTTTTTTGAAAGAGCATCGGTGAGGGGATTCATTTTTCTTGGGATAAGTTGAATGTGCAGTTGTATTGAGCCCCAGTGCAGAAGTGTCGCCGTTGACGAGTGACTAGGCATTTGACTGTCAAGTGCAGATGTACACCAGAGACATGTGATCGCGGAGAATGATAAAAGGCCTACCTTCTCAAAAGTGGCAAAAGTGACGGACAGTCTATTGCATCAATTAGCAGTCGAAGGTAGTTTTCTCAGATGCCTTTTTGGACAGTTTTGTACTGAAGAAAGCCAATGGGCAGACAAGCAGGTGATCACCTACTCGAGTACTGCACCAAATGTGAGTTTCTGTCATTGGTGGAGAGGAGGAGAGGAACATGTGACATGAGAAAAGTGAAAGCAGCAGCGGTAGATAGGACATTCCTTTTGTTACATAAGGCCGCTTCTTGAAATGGACCCCACTTAAGGTCTTTCGGCTTGCACTGATGGAGGCGTAGAGGGGGCAAGAGTGGTGGCGATGGATGGGAGTAGCTGGTGATGATAGTTTATCATCCCCAGGAAGTCTTGCAATGATTTGATGGTCGATGACGTAATGAAGGTATGAACAGGTGCTACCTTATCAGGATGTAGCTGAATATGTTAAAAAGTAATGCAGTGCCCTAAAAATGATACTTGAATCTTCGTTGGCGTCAAAGGTACGCTTGTCGTGATGGAAGAGAACAGATGTATTTCATCCGTGTGACACACGCAGAGGGGGATGCCCCATTAGATGTCATCCATGAGGAGTTGCAAAGTTGCTCTAGCATTATGAGGGCCAAAACAGGAATAATTTAATGTTTTTATACCGAAAGGGGTGGTGATGGTTGTCTTTGAGATACCTTCTTGATAATACTCTTTCAAGAGATCGCTGCTGAGGAAAACCTTTGTCATGTGCAAGTGCGAGGTAACGTTGGCGATGTTGGGTAGGGGTGGTGAACCGGTCACTAGTGCAAGATCAGATGCCTGTACTCCCCACCGGAATCTGGCGAATATTACGGCCCATCGTATTGATATGGTGATAGATACCGTAATAACCAGGAATCATGTGTGTTTGGCAAAGTTCAAGAGAGGCAGATTATTGTTTTGAGGTGAGGAGGTGAGCGTAGTCCTCTGTGGAGGTGCTGATGTGGAGTGTGAGACACGAGAGGGCGGGTTGAAGAGGTGGTGACAAGATTGAAGCTGCTTTAACCAATTTTTATTATCATTGCGGAAGAGAGCGAGAAACATTAAAAAAGATATCATTGTAGTGTATGAGCGTGTATGAAACATGTATGGTACAATTATAAATGAAAAACCAAAGATAACATATTGGTATAAAACTTGTTTTGCCTTGTAAAATATTAAGTCAAAGGTAAATGTGTAAGGATTATATCCTTTCCCTTATCGATATTCGAACCTATGACTACGATTTCTATTTATTATAGAATAC
This sequence comes from Palaemon carinicauda, assembly GCF_036898095.1. Lineage (NCBI taxonomy): Eukaryota > Metazoa > Arthropoda > Malacostraca > Decapoda > Palaemonidae > Palaemon > Palaemon carinicauda. Next base: position 137,679,126 of record NC_090741.1, on the reverse strand, counting down.
GCTACCTAATCAACCCAATCGTCACTGAATAAATCAGTTTATTGTGACTCTATTGTTTGATGATTGTAAATACAAGTTCGGTTCTGAAGAGTCTATATCTACGCATCACCTCTATTAACGCTGACTAATAGTGTAATAAATTGCTTTTATAAAAATTGATATTTGTCATTATTCTTTGGAATAAAAAATTCTAGTTCCGTGTGTATATATATGTAAGCTTGCACCGGTGTTTTTTTTTTTTTTTTGTGTATATTTACTTGTTGGTTTTTAAATGTAGGTTTTACAACAGCTACCTGAAAATCTTTCCTTTTTCTAAATGGAATTACTTAGCACACTGACGGAAAATTTGGTTCAACCCATTCCAACAAAACTTTCAATCTCTGCTGTGAACAACTAAAATTATGAAAAAGCTAAAGTGTTATATACCAACTTTGAAAATCACCCAGAAATGTTTTTAACATGCGGGAAACCTCTTCTTCATTGTGGTAAAACGTTCGTCAAGAGTCGAGCATTTCTATTTCTAAACGAAGTACATAATCTTGCTCTAGTAAGATATATATATATATATATATATATATATATATATATATATATATATATATATATATATATATATATATATATATATATATATATATATATTTGCATTCAAATGCACACACGACCCTTAACCCCTTATATATATATATATATATATATATATATATATATATATATATATATATATATATATATATATATATATATATATATATATATATATATATATATATATATATATATATATATATCTATATATATATCTATATATATAAATATATATATATATATATATATATATATATATATATATATATATATATATTACGATACAATTTCATACCCCATAATTTGTACCATTCACTAATCCTAGTTACATTTTTGTTCGGGATTCAGCAACCCAAAATCAACATTCAGGATACGGAATTGATGCAAAGAGAGTAGCATCATCTGCATATGCAACAAGTTTGTTTTATAGACCAAACCACGTGTCATGTATATATATATATATATATATATATATATATATATATATATATATATATATATATATATATATATATATAGTGTGTGAAATGTAATGGGTCAAGAACACTACTCTGTGGAGCATCAGATATTAGATTCCTATACCCAATATGGTTCCCATCAACAACAATTCTCTGGAGATCTATTACTAAAAAATTCAATAATAATGTTAGGAAACGACCCACCCATCCCCAACTGTTTGAGTTTAAAAAAGAGCGCAATATATCACAGTCAAATGCAGCACTAAAATCAAGGCTAATCATACGAACTTCCTGACCACAATCACGGGATTTCTGTACAGCATTGGAGATTGTACGAAGGGCATCACATGCTCCAATGCCTTTACGAAAACCAAATTGCAAACTAGGAAACAGATGATTACCTCCAGCAAACCTATTAAGGCATACTGCCAGAAGACATTCAAAATCTGTAGATAACATGGGAGTTATGGAAATTGGGCGGTAACCAGTTGGACTTCACCTACCACAAAAATATTTACAAAGTAAAGTAGCATTATCTTTCTCCATAAAGTGCTAAAAGCTCCTCTTCTTGCTAACCGGCCCTAAACAACAGATAACTTAGTAGCTGAGAAATATGTAGTTTTTATATAAAAAAAGGGAAAATGCCATTTAGATCTACATCTCCATAAGGTTCAAGGTCGAACCATCGAATTTTTATTTCACGAGATCAAAAAGCTAAACTAGTTACTTTAGCCCGAGGAAAACAAGAATGAGGAAGTTCGAGTTCCTCAAGACTGTTTACTGTTAAACACATCAGCCAAAAGGGTTGCCGTTTCCTTTGGAAAGTGAGTGACTTTGGTATCTACTTTTAAGTGAAGGAGGAACTGTTGCATCTACATCCAATAGTGCAGATTTAAGGATAGTCCACCACTTATGTTCCTTGGCTGTAGAAAAAAAAAAGTTTTCCTTTATGGGAAGAAATCAAATACAAATAAGAACAAAGAGGGGTACGGGTTTTATTAAGAGACAAAAACTATCCTAAGAGAGCGATCATACAAGGAACCGATTAGTCAACCCTAAAAATATAAAAATAGTCAGACATCCAGTGATAGTGAAGAGCAATATGAATTTCTACAAAATAGAATGTAAATTGTAAACACCTGATCAATGTCTACTCTTTACAATACCCCTTTCATTCACAAGTTTCTTGCGTGAGGCCTTTCCTTATAGCTATGTTTTGTATTAGTGGCCTTCTTCCTTTTTATGAACCATTAGGAATTTTTTTTTAATTTCAATGTAAAAAACAGTCGTTATTTTTCTTTCTTGAAGTAATTTTTTATAACAGTTCCGAAATGTGGGGAAACTCTGGAAGCTGGAGATTTTATGGGTTAAGATTTATTTGTAGGTTATATATGAAGATGAAAAAAAGATACTTTCACATACACAAGGACATATGTATCCACTTCAGCACACATATACAAAAATCTCTTTATCAACCTATCTATCTATCTATCTATCTATCTTATATATATATATATATATATATATATATATATATATATATATATATATATATATGTATATATATATATGTATATATAAATTTATCTATCTATCTATCTATATATATATATATATATATATATATATATATATATATATATATATATAAATATATATCTATCTATCTATATATATATACATATATATATATATATATATATATATATATATATATATATATATATATATATATATGTATATATATATATATATATATATATATATATATATATATATATATATATATATATATATATATATATATATATATAGCGAGAGAGAGAGAGAGAGAGAGAGAGAGAGAGAGAGAGATATTTATATATATATATATATATATATATATATATATATATATATATATATATATATATATATATATATACATATATATATATATATATATATATATACATATATATATATATATATATATATATATATATATATATATATATATATATATATACATGTGTGTGTGTGTATGTGTGTGTGTGTGTATGTGTATGTATGTGTGCACGCATGTGTTTATGTACATCCTTTTATATATGTATGTATGTATTGTGTGCAACGTGGCTGTTTTGTACTAATAAAGAGACAAAGTAAATGCAAGTGATAAACATTCCACAAGCTTAAACATCATTTTATTATCAGTGTGGGAAAAAGTGAGAGGAGATAAAAGCAATAGTATATCAGTGCATAACCGTGTATGAAACATGTGCGGCACATGGCTCCCCCTAAAAGAGACATATATTTGATATAGAGCATTCTGTTTCGTGGCTGCAAATAGTAAGAGGGTGATATTCCGAATGATATACGGGTTTTAGGTGATCCATGGAAATCAATGAATGATAAATAAGAGCGCATCAGTGCTGGCTTGAAATTGTCTTTCAGCCTGAAAATGTGCATTGTAATGTGTAAGTCTTTCTGTATATGTTCCTTCTCTGAGGCTTGTAAGTCTGGGAGAATGGAGTAAATTTTCCCACAGCATGACATAGTTGCTGGAGATTACCTTAGAAGGTTGCAAATGGTAAAAACTTAGCGAAGATGAACACCGGGTGTTCTTTGGAGTGGTTCCTAATCCCAGGAAGACCCAGGAAGCTCAATAAACCAGATGTAGTCGTTGGTGCGGGACATCAAAGATACTTTGAGGTTAGGATAGAAAAGTTCAGCTATTCCGTTTGCTGATGGGTTGTAGGTGATTGTCTGATGTAAGGTGATACCCAAGAGTTCGATAATGATGTCCATGTCCGAGAGGTGAGAGTGGTACCTTTATCAGATATAATATCCTCAAGGATATAAAATTTGCAATCCACACTAAGAGTGAGGCAAATATACATCAGGCAGCTTTTGAAGTTTTCATGGGAATGGCTTCAGGCCAACAAGAAAAGTAGTAAAAGACAGTAAACAGGTAACAGTGTCCTTGTGTTGTGGATAAGAGTCTTATTACCTTACTGTGGATGTGGGCAAAACGACGAAGAGGTTGATGAGAAGTGCCCACTCCTGAATCAGTGTGTCCATGTATTTTTTAAGTTTAGCAAGGAGTAAAGGCACGGAAAAAATTTAAAGAATCTTTAGTAATGCCATATCAAATGAACTTCATCTCCAGTAGCTGTGCAGATGATCCGTGCGACAGATGTGAAAGGCTTTAGATGAAATCAAACACTTGTCGGCGCATACGGGCAGTTATTCATGATTGTTGTCTACCAATAGTGACGTCACAACGGAGGATGTCGATGGAATTGTCAAGGGCGACGTCCTCCCAGCGAGGGGATACAAAGGATGTCCTATGTGCTTGTTACTCTGGATCCAATCTCAGGTGAATGGTAGCAAATGTTTTTTTTTTTTTTTTTTTTTTTTTTGAAAGAGCATCGGTGAGGGGATTCATTTTTCTTGGGATAAGTTGAATGTGCAGTTGTATTGAGCCCCAGTGCAGAAGTGTCGCCGTTGACGAGTGACTAGGCATTTGACTGTCAAGTGCAGATGTACACCAGAGACATGTGATCGCGGAGAATGATAAAAGGCCTACCTTCTCAAAAGTGGCAAAAGTGACGGACAGTCTATTGCATCAATTAGCAGTCGAAGGTAGTTTTCTCAGATGCCTTTTTGGACAGTTTTGTACTGAAGAAAGCCAATGGGCAGACAAGCAGGTGATCACCTACTCGAGTACTGCACCAAATGTGAGTTTCTGTCATTGGTGGAGAGGAGGAGAGGAACATGTGACATGAGAAAAGTGAAAGCAGCAGCGGTAGATAGGACATTCCTTTTGTTACATAAGGCCGCTTCTTGAAATGGACCCCACTTAAGGTCTTTCGGCTTGCACTGATGGAGGCGTAGAGGGGGCAAGAGTGGTGGCGATGGATGGGAGTAGCTGGTGATGATAGTTTATCATCCCCAGGAAGTCTTGCAATGATTTGATGGTCGATGACGTAATGAAGGTATGAACAGGTGCTACCTTATCAGGATGTAGCTGAATATGTTAAAAAGTAATGCAGTGCCCTAAAAATGATACTTGAATCTTCGTTGGCGTCAAAGGTACGCTTGTCGTGATGGAAGAGAACAGATGTATTTCATCCGTGTGACACACGCAGAGGGGGATGCCCCATTAGATGTCATCCATGAGGAGTTGCAAAGTTGCTCTAGCATTATGAGGGCCAAAACAGGAATAATTTAATGTTTTTATACCGAAAGGGGTGGTGATGGTTGTCTTTGAGATACCTTCTTGATAATACTCTTTCAAGAGATCGCTGCTGAGGAAAACCTTTGTCATGTGCAAGTGCGAGGTAACGTTGGCGATGTTGGGTAGGGGTGGTGAACCGGTCACTAGTGCAAGATCAGATGCCTGTACTCCCCACCGGAATCTGGCGAATATTACGGCCCATCGTATTGATATGGTGATAGATACCGTAATAACCAGGAATCATGTGTGTTTGGCAAAGTTCAAGAGAGGCAGATTATTGTTTTGAGGTGAGGAGGTGAGCGTAGTCCTCTGTGGAGGTGCTGATGTGGAGTGTGAGACACGAGAGGGCGGGTTGAAGAGGTGGTGACAAGATTGAAGCTGCTTTAACCAATTTTTATTATCATTGCGGAAGAGAGCGAGAAACATTAAAAAAGATATCATTGTAGTGTATGAGCGTGTATGAAACATGTATGGTACAATTATAAATGAAAAACCAAAGATAACATATTGGTATAAAACTTGTTTTGCCTTGTAAAATATTAAGTCAAAGGTAAATGTGTAAGGATTATATCCTTTCCCTTATCGATATTCGAACCTATGACTACGATTTCTATTTATTATAGAATACGCTACCTAATCAACCCAATCGTCACTGAATAAATCAGTTTATTGTGACTCTATTGTTTGATGATTGTAAATACAAGTTCGGTTCTGAAGAGTCTATATCTACGCATCACCTCTATTAACGCTGACTAATAGTGTAATAAATTGCTTTTATAAAAATTGATATTTGTCATTATTCTTTGGAATAAAAAATTCTAGTTCCGTGTGTATATATATGTAAGCTTGCACCGGTGTTTTATTTTTTTTTGTGTATATTTACTTGTTGGTTTTTAAATGTAGGTTTTACAACAGCTACCTGAAAATCTTTCCTTTTTCTAAATGGAATTACTTAGCACACTGACGGAAAATTTGGTTCAACCCATTCCAACAAAACTTTCAATCTCTGCTGTGAACAACTAAAATTATGAAAAAGCTAAAGTGTTATATACCAACTTTGAAAATCACCCAGAAATGTTTTTAACATGCGGGAAACCTCTTCTTCATTGTGGTAAAACGTTCGTCAAGAGTCGAGCATTTCTATTTCTAAACGAAGTACATAATCTTGCTCTAGTAAGATATATATATATATATATATATATATATATATATATATATATATATATATATATATATATATATATATATATATATATATATATTTGCATTCAAATGCACACACGACCCTTAACCCCTTATATATATATATATATATATATATATATATATATATATATATATATATATATATATATATATATATATATATATATATATATATATATATATATATATATATATATATATATATATATATATATATATATATATATATATATATATATATATATATCTATATATATATCTATATATATAAATATATATATATATATATATATATATATATATATATTACGATACAATTTCATACCCCATAATTTGTACCATTCACTAATCCTAGTTACATTTTTGTTCGGGATTCAGCAACCCAAAATCAACATTCAGGATACGGAATTGATGCAAAGAGAGTAGCATCATCTGCATATGCAACAAGTTTGTTTTATAGACCAAACCACGTGTCATGTATATATATATATATATATATATATATATATATATATATATATATATATATATATATATATATATATATATATATATATATATATATAGTGTGTGAAATGTAATGGGTCAAGAACACTACTCTGTGGAGCATCAGATATTAGATTCCTATACCCAATATGGTTCCCATCAACAACAATTCTCTGGAGATCTATTACTAAAAAATTCAATAATAATGTTAGGAAACGACCCACCCATCCCCAACTGTTTGAGTTTAAAAAAGAGCGCAATATATCACAGTCAAATGCAGCACTAAAATCAAGGCTAATCATACGAACTTCCTGACCACAATCACGGGATTTCTGTACAGCATTGGAGATTGTACGAAGGGCATCACATGCTCCAATGCCTTTACGAAAACCAAATTGCAAACTAGGAAACAGATGATTACCTCCAGCAAACCTATTAAGGCATACTGCCAGAAGACATTCAAAATCTGTAGATAACATGGGAGTTATGGAAATTGGGCGGTAACCAGTTGGACTTCACCTACCACAAAAATATTTACAAAGTAAAGTAGCATTATCTTTCTCCATAAAGTGCTAAAAGCTCCTCTTCTTGCTAACCGGCCCTAAACAACAGATAACTTAGTAGCTGAGAAATATGTAGTTTTTATATAAAAAAAGGGAAAATGCCATTTAGATCTACATCTCCATAAGGTTCAAGGTCGAACCATCGAATTTTTATTTCACGAGATCAAAAAGCTAAACTAGTTACTTTAGCCCGAGGAAAACAAGAATGAGGAAGTTCGAGTTCCTCAAGACTGTTTACTGTTAAACACATCAGCCAAAAGGGTTGCCGTTTCCTTTGGAAAGTGAGTGACTTTGGTATCTACTTTTAAGTGAAGGAGGAACTGTTGCATCTACATCCAATAGTGCAGATTTAAGGATAGTCCACCACTTATGTTCCTTGGCTGTAGAAAAAAAAAAGTTTTCCTTTATGGGAAGAAATCAAATACAAATAAGAACAAAGAGGGGTACGGGTTTTATTAAGAGACAAAAACTATCCTAAGAGAGCGATCATACAAGGAACCGATTAGTCAACCCTAAAAATATAAAAATAGTCAGACATCCAGTGATAGTGAAGAGCAATATGAATTTCTACAAAATAGAATGTAAATTGTAAACACCTGATCAATGTCTACTCTTTACAATACCCCTTTCATTCACAAGTTTCTTGCGTGAGGCCTTTCCTTATAGCTATGTTTTGTATTAGTGGCCTTCTTCCTTTTTATGAACCATTAGGAATTTTTTTTTAATTTCAATGTAAAAAACAGTCGTTATTTTTCTTTCTTGAAGTAATTTTTTATAACAGTTCCGAAATGTGGGGAAACTCTGGAAGCTGGAGATTTTATGGGTTAAGATTTATTTGTAGGTTATATATGAAGATGAAAAAAAGATACTTTCACATACACAAGGACATATGTATCCACTTCAGCACACATATACAAAAATCTCTTTATCAACCTATCTATCTATCTATCTATCTATCTTATATATATATATATATATATATATATATATATATATATATATATATATATATATATATATATATATATATATATATATATATATATATATATATGTATATATATATATATGTATATATAAATTTATCTATCTATCTATCTATATATATATATATATATATATATATATATATATATATAAATATATCTATCTATCTATATATATACATATATATATATATATATATATATATATATATATATATATATATGTATATATATATATATATATATATATATATATATATATATATATATATATATATATATATATATATATATATATATATATATATATATATATAGCGAGAGAGAGAGAGAGAGAGAGAGAGAGAGAGAGAGAGAGAGAGAGAGAGAGAGAGAGAGAGAGAGATATTTATATATATATATATATATATATATATATATATATATATATACATATATATATATATATATATATATACATATATATATATATATATATATATATATATATATATATATATATATATATATATACATGTGTGTGTGTGTATGTGTGTGTGTGTGTATGTGTATGTATGTGTGCACGCATGTGTTTATGTACATCCTTTTATATATGTATGTATGTATTGTGTGCAACGTGGCTGTTTTGTACTAATAAAGAGACAAAGTAAATGCAAGTGATAAACATTCCACAAGCTTAAACATCATTTTATTATCAGTGTGGGAAAAAGTGAGAGGAGATAAAAGCAATAGTATATCAGTGCATAACCGTGTATGAAACATGTGCGGCACATGGCTCCCCCTAAAAGAGACATATATTTGATATAGAGCATTCTGTTTCGTGGCTGCAAATAGTAAGAGGGTGATATTCCGAATGATATACGGGTTTTAGGTGATCCATGGAAATCAATGAATGATAAATAAGAGCGCATCAGTGCTGGCTTGAAATTGTCTTTCAGCCGGAAAATGTGCATTGTAATGTGTAAGTCTTTCTGTATATGTTCCTTCTCTGAGGCTTGTAAGTCTGGGAGAATGGAGTAAATTTTCCCACAGCATGACATAGTTGCTGGAGATTACCTTAGAAGGTTGCAAATGGTAAAAACTTAGCGAAGATGAACACCGGGTGTTCTTTGGAGTGGTTCCTAATCCCAGGAAGACCCAGGAAGCTCAATAAACCAGATGTAGTCGTTGGTGCGGGACATCAAAGATACTTTGAGGTTAGGATAGAAAAGTTCAGCTATTCCGTTTGCTGATGGGTTGTAGGTGATTGTCTGATGTAAGGTGATACCCAAGAGTTCGCTAATGATGTCCATGTCCGAGAGGTGAGAGTGGTACCTTTATCAGATATAATATCCTCAAGGATATAAAATTTGCAATCCACACTAAGAGTGAGGCAAATATACATCAGGCAGCTTTTGAAGTTTTCATGGGAATGGCTTCAGGCCAACAAGAAAAGTAGTAAAAGACAGTAAACAGGTAACAGTGTCCTTGTGTTGTGGATAAGAGTCTTATTACCTTACTGTGGATGTGGGCAAAACGACGAAGAGGTTGATGAGAAGTGCCCACTCCAGAATCAGTGTGTCCATGTATTTTTTAAGTTTAGCAAGGAGTAAAGGCACGGAAAAAATTTAAAGAATCTTTAGTAATGCCATATCAAATGAACTTCATCTCCAGTAGCTGTGCAGATGATCCGTGCGACAGATGTGAAAGGCTTTAGATGAAATCAAACACTTGTCGGCGCATACGGGCAGTTATTCATGATTGTTGTCTACCAATAGTGACGTCACAACGGAGGATGTCGATGGAATTGTCAAGGGCGACGTCCTCCCAGCGAGGGGATACAAAGGATGTCCTATGTGCTTGTTACTCTGGATCCAATCTCAGGTGAATGGTAGCAAATGTTTTTTTTTTTTTTTTGTTTTTTTTTTTTTTGAAAGAGCATCGGTGAGGGGATTCATTTTTCTTGGGATAAGTTGAATGTGCAGTTGTATTGAGCCCCAGTGCAGAAGTGTCGCCGTTGACGAGTGACTAGGCTTTTGACTGTCAAGTGCAGATGTACACCAGAGACATGTGATCGCGGAGAATGATAAAAGGCCTACCTTCTCAAAAGTGGCAAAAGTGACGGACAGTCCATTGCATCAATTAGCAGTCGAAGGTAGTTTTCTCAGATGCCTTTTTGGACAGTTTTGTACTGAAGAAAGCCAATGGGCAGACAAGCAGGTGATCACCTACTCGAGTACTGCACCAAATGTGAGTTTCTGTCATTGGTGGAGAGGAGGAGAGGAACATGTGACATGAGAAAAGTGAAAGCAGCAGCGGTAGATAGGACATTCCTTTTGTTACATAAGGCCGCTTCTTGAAATGGACCCCACTTAAGGTCTTTCGGCTTGCCACTGATGGAGGCGTAGAGGGGGCAAGAGTGGTGGCGATGGATGGGAGTAGCTGGTGATGATAGTTTATCATCCCCAGGAAGTCTTGCAATGATTTGATGGTCGATGACGTAATGAAGGTATGAACAGCTGCTACCTTATCAGGATGTAGCTGAATATGTTAAAAAGTAATGCAGTGCCCTAAAAATGATACTTGAATCTTCGTTGGCGTCAAAGGTACGCTTGTCGTAATGGAAGAGAACAGATGTATTTCATCCGTGTGACACACGCAGAGGGGGATGCCCCATTAGATGTCATCCATGAGGAGTTGCAAAGTTGCTCTAGCATTATGAGGGCCAAAACAGGAATAATTTAATGTTTTTATACCGAAAGGGGTGGTGATGGTTGTCTTTGAGATACCTTCTTGATAATACTCTTTCAAGAGATCGCTGCTGAGGAAAACCTTTGTCATGTGCAAGTGCGAGGTAACGTTGGCGATGTTGGGTAGGGGTGGTGAACCGGTCACTAGTGCAAGATCAGATGCCTGTACTCCCCACCGGAATCTGGCGAATATTACGGCCCATCGTATTGATATGGTGATAGATACCGTAATTACCAGGAATCCTGTGTGTTTGGCAAAGTTCAAGAGAGGCAGATTATTGTTTTGAGGTGAGGAGGTGAGCGTAGTCCTCTGTGGAGGTGCTGATGTGGAGTGTGAGACACGAGAGGGCGGGTTGAAGAGGTGGTGACAAGATTGAAGCTGCTTTAACCAATTTTTATTATCATTGCGGAAGAGAGCGAGAAACATTAAAAAAGATATCATTGTAGTGTATGAGCGTGTATGAAACATGTATGGCACAATTATAAACGAAAAACCAAAGATAACATATTGGTATAAAACTTGTTTTGCCTTGTAAAATATTAAGTCAAAGGTAAATGTGTAAGGATTATATCCTTCCCCTTATCGATATTCGAACCTATGACTACGATTTCTATTTATTATAGAATATGCTACCTAATCAACCCAATCGTCACTGAATAAATCAGTTTATTGTGACTCTATTGTTTGATGATTGTAAATACAAGTTCGGTTCTGAAGAGTCTATATCTACGCATCACCTCTATTAACGCTGACTAATAGTGTAATAAATTGCTTTTATAAAAATTGATATTTGTCATTATTCTTTGGAATAAAAAATTCTAGTTCCGTGTGTATATATATGTAAGCTTGCACCGGTGTTTTATTTTTTTTGTGTATATATACTTGTTGGTTTTTAAATGTAGGTTTTACAACAGCTACCTGAAAATCTTTCCTTTTTCTAAATGGAAATACTTAGCACCCTGACGGAAATTTTGGTTCAACCCATTCCAACAAAACTTTCAATCTCTGCTGTGAACAACTAAAATTATGAAAAAGCTAAAGTGTTATATACCAACTTTGAAAATCACCCAGAAATGTTTTTAACATGCGGGAAACCTCTTCTTCATTGTGGTAAAACGTTTGTCAAGAGTCGAGCATTTCTATTTCTAAACGAAGTACATAATCTTGCTCTAGTAAGATATATATATATATATATATATATATATATATATATATATATATATATAT
>NC_090741.1:137629163-137661663 GCF_036898095.1 Palaemon carinicauda | reverse complement strand
AGGCCGCTTCTTGAAATGGACCCCACTTAAGGTCTTTCGGCTTGCCACTGATGGAGGCGTAGAGGGGGCAAGAGTGGTGGCGATGGATGGGAGTAGCTGGTGATGATAGTTTATCATCCCCAGGAAGTCTTGCAATGATTTGATGGTCGATGACGTAATGAAGGTATGAACAGCTGCTACCTTATCAGGATGTAGCTGAATATGTTAAAAAGTAATGCAGTGCCCTAAAAATGATACTTGAATCTTCGTTGGCGTCAAAGGTACGCTTGTCGTGATGGAAGAGAACAGATGTATTTCATCCGTGTGACACACGCAGAGGGGGATGCCCCATTAGATGTCATCCATGAGGAGTTGCAAAGTTGCTCTAGCATTATGAGGGCCAAAACAGGAATAATTTAATGTTTTTATACCGAAAGGGGTGGTGATGGTTGTCTTTGAGATACCTTCTTGATAATACTCTTTCAAGAGATCGCTGCTGAGGAAAACCTTTGTCATGTGCAAGTGCGAGGTAACGTTGGCGATGTTGGGTAGGGGTGGTGAACCGGTCACTAGTGCAAGATCAGATGCCTGTACTCCCCACCGGAATCTGGCGAATATTACGGCCCATCGTATTGATATGGTGATAGATACCGTAATTACCAGGAATCATGTGTGTTTGGCAAAGTTCAAGAGAGGCAGATTATTGTTTTGAGGTGAGGAGGTGAGCGTAGTCCTCTGTGGAGGTGCTGATGTGGAGTGTGAGACACGAGAGGGCGGGTTGAAGAGGTGGTGACAAGATTGAAGCTGCTTTAACCAATTTTTATTATCATTGCGGAAGAGAGCGAGAAACATTAAAAAAGATATCATTGTAGTGTATGAGCGTGTATGAAACATGTATGGTACAATTATAAACGAAAAACCAAAGATAACATATTGGTATAAAACTTATTTTGCCTTGTAAAATATTAAGTCAAAGGTAAATGTGTAAGGATTATATCCTTCCCCTTATCGATATTCGAACCTATGACTACGATTTCTATTTATTAGAGAATACGCTACCTAATCAACCCAATCATCACTGAATAAATCAGTTTATTGTGACTCTATTGTTTGATGATTGTAAATACAAGTTCGGTTCTGAAGAGTCTATATCTACGCATCACCTCTATTAACGCTGACTAATAGTGTAATAAATTGCTTTTATAAAAATTGATATTTGTCATTATTCTTTGGAATAAAAAATTCTAGTTCCGTGTGTATATATATGTAAGCTTGCACCGGTGTTTTATTTTTTTTTGTGTATATATACTTGTTGGTTTTTAAATGTAGGTTTTACAACAGCTACCTGAAAATCTTTCCTTTTTCTAAATGGAATTACTTAGCACACTGACGGAAAATTTGGTTCAACCCATTCCAACAAAACTTTCAATCTCTGCTGTGAACAACTAAAATTATGAAAAAGCTAAAGTGTTATATACCAACTTTGAAAATCACCCAGAAATGTTTTTAACATGCGGAAAACCTCTTCTTCATTGTGGTAAAACGTTCGTCAAGAGTCGAGCATTTCTATTTCTAAACGAAGTACATAATTTTGCTCTAGTAAGATATATATATATATATATATATATATATATATATATATATATATATATATATATATGTATATATATATATATATATATATATATATATATATATATATATATATATATATATATATATAGATATATATATATATATATATATATGTACATATACGTATATGTATATATGAATATATATATATATATATATATATATATATATATATATATATATATATATATATATATATATGTATATATATATATATATATATATATATATATATATATATATATATATATATATATATATATATATATATATATATATATATACATATATATATATATATATATATATATATATATATATATATATATATATATATATGTTCATATACGTATATATATATGAATATATATATATATATATATATATATATATATATATATATATATATAATGTATAAATATATACACACATATATATATATATATATATATATATATATATATATATATATATATATATATATATATATATATATATATATATATATATATAATATATTCAAATGCACACACGACCCTTAACCCCTTATATTTATATATATATATATATATATATATATATATATATATATATATATATATATATATCTATATATATATCTATCTATATATATATATATATATATATATATATATATATATATATATATATATATATATATATATATTACGATACAATTTCATTCCCCATAATTTGTACCATTCACTAATTCTAGTTACATTTCTGTTCGGGATTCAGCAACCCAAAATCAACATTCAGGATACGGAATTGATGCAAAGAGAGTAGCATCATCTGCATATGCAACAAGTTTGTTTTATAGACCAAACCACGTGTCATGTATATATATATATATATATATATATATATATATATATATATATATATATATATATATATATATATATATATATAGTGTGTGAAATGTAATGGGTCAAGAACACTACTCTGTGGAGCATCAGATATTAGATTCCTATACCCAATATGGTTCCCATCAACAATAATTCTCTGGAGATCTATTACTAAAAAATTCAATAATAATGTTAGGAAACGACCCACCCATCCCCAAATGTTTGAGTTTAAAAAAGAGCGCAATATATCACAGTCAAAAGCAGCACTAAAATCAAGGCTAATCATACGAACTTCCTGACCACAATCACGGGATTTCTGTACAGCATTGGAGATTGTACGAAGGGCATCACATGCTCCAATGCCTTTACGAAAACCAAATTGCAAACTAGGAAACAGATGATTACCTCCAGCAAACCTATTAAGGCATACTGCCAGAAGACATTCAAAACCTGTAGATAACATGGGAGTTATGGAAATTGGGCGGTAACCAGTTGGACTTCACCTACCACAAAAATATTTACAAAGTAAAGTAGCATTATCTTTCTCCATAAAGTGCTAAAAGCTCCTCTTCTTGCTAACCGGCCCTAAACAACAGATAACTTAGTAGCTGAGAAATATGTAGTTTTTATATAAAAAAAAGGGAAAATGCCATTTAGATCTACATCTCCATAAGGTTCAAGGTCGAACCATCGAATTTTTATTTCACGAGATCAAAAGCTAAACTAGTTACTTTAGCCCGAGGAAAACAAGAATGAGGAAGTTCGAGTTCCTCAAGACTGTTTACTGTTAAACACATCAGCCAAAAGGGTTGCCGTTTACTTTGGAAAGTGAGTGACTTTGGTATCTACTTTTAAGTGAAGGAGGAACTGTTGCATCTACATCCAATAGTGCAGATTTAAGGATAGTCCACCACTTATGTTCCTTGGCTGTAGAAAAAAAAAAGTTTTCTTTTATGGGAAGAAATCAAATACAAATAAGAACAAAGAGGGGTACGGGTTTTATTAAGAGACAAAAACTATCCTAAGAGAGCGATCATACAAGGAACCGATTAGTCAACCCTAAAAATATAAAAATAGTCAGACATCCAGTGATAGTGAAGAGCAATATGAATTTCTACAAAATAGAATGTAAATTGTAAACACCTGATCAATGTCTACTCTTTACAATACCCCTTTCATTCACAAGTTTCTTGCGTGAGGCCTTTCCTTATAGCTATGTTTTGTATTAGTGGCCTTCTTCCTTTTTATGAACCATTATGAATTTTTTTTTAATTTCAATGTAAAAAACAGTCGTTATTTTTCTTTCTTAAAGTAATTTTTTATAACAGTTCCGAAATGTGGGGAAACTCTGGAAGCTGGAGATTTTATGGGTTAAGATTTATTTGTAGGTTATATATGAAGATGAAAAAAAGATACTTTCACATACACAAGGACATATGTATC
Organism: Palaemon carinicauda; assembly: GCF_036898095.1. NCBI lineage: Eukaryota > Metazoa > Arthropoda > Malacostraca > Decapoda > Palaemonidae > Palaemon > Palaemon carinicauda. The sequence goes on along the minus strand of NC_090741.1, from coordinate 137,657,737 downwards.
CACTTCAGCACACATATACAAAAATCTCTTTATCAACCTATCTATCTATCTATCTTATATATATATATATATATATATATATATATATATATATATATATATATATATATATGTATATATAAATTTATCTATCTATCTATCTATATATATATATATATATATATAAATATATCTATCTATTATATATATATATATATATATATACATATATACATATATATATATATATATATATATATATATATATATATATGTATATATATATATATATATATATATATATATATATATATATATATATATATATATATATATATATATATATAGCAAGAGAGAGAGAGAGAGATATATATATATATATATATATATATATATATATATATATATATATATGTATGTATATATATATATATATATATATATATATATATATGTATATATATATGTATATATATATATATATATATACATACATATATATATATATATATATATATATATATATATATATACATATATATACATATTTATATATATGTATATATATATATATATATATATATATATATATATATATATATATATATATATATATATATATATGCATGTGTGTGTGTATGTGTGTGTGTGTGTATGTGTATGTATGTGTGCACGCATGTGTTTATGTACATCCTTTTATATATGTATGTATGTATTGTGTGCAAGGTGGCTGTTATGTACTAATAAAGAGACAAAGTAAATGCAAGTGATAAACATTCCACAAGCTTAAACATCATTTTATTATCAGTGTGGGAAAAAGTGAGAGGAGATAAAAGCAATAATATATCAGTGCATATATTGATAGATAGATATATTTATATATATATATATATATATATATATATATATATATATATATATATATATATATATATATATATATATAGATAGATAGATAGATAGATAAATTTATATATACATATATATATATATATATATATATATATATATATATATATATATATATATATATATATATATATATATGTATATATGTATATATATATATATAGATAGATAGATATATTTATATATATATATATATATATATATATATATATATATATATATATATATATATATATATATATGTATATATAAATTTATCTATCTATCTATCTATATATATATAAATATATATATATATATATATAAATATATCTATCTATCTATATATATATATACATATATACATATATATATATATATATATATATATTCAAATAAGCCATATATATTTTTGATATATTAATGTCTGGATTCTCTTAACAACCTCGGGATCACAGACCCAGGCGAAATCTCACAAAGACAAGAGCTTGGCTCCGGCCGGGAATCGAACCCTGGTCGGCAAGCTTATATAGACAGTGACTTAACCCACTTGGCCACGAACAAAGATAAAAGTCAATGACAATTCCACTGTACTTCTACCTGTCGAATTCAGGTATTTTGTACTTAGAATTGAAATCAACCCATCTTCACCATCGTAGCCAATTGGTAGTTTGTTACTTGGCATTCAATTTATGATAAATTTTGCACATTTTTACATATTCAAATAAGCCATATATATTTTTGATATATTAATGTCTGGATTCTCTTAACAACCTCGGGATCACAGACCCAGGCGAAATCTCACAAAGACAAGAGCTTGGCTCCGGCCGGGAATCGAACCCTGGTCGGCAAGCTTATATAGACAGTGACTTAACCCACTTGGCCACGAACAAAGATAAAAGTCAATGACAATTCCACTGTACTTCTACCTGTCGAATTCAGGTATTTTGTACTTAGAATTGAAATCAACCCATCTTCACCATCGTAGCCAATTGGTAGTTTGTTACTTGGCATTCAATTTATGATAAATTTTGCACATTTTTACGTGTTTTTCATATTCAAATAAGCCATATATATTTTTGATATATTAATGTCTGGATTCTCTTAACAACCTCGGGATCACAGACCCAGGCGAAATCTCACAAAGACAAGAGCTTGGCTCCGGCCGGGAATCGAACCCTGGTCGGCAAGCTTATATAGACAGTGACTTAACCCACTTGGCCACGAACAAAGATAAAAGTCAATGACAATTCCACTGTACTTCTACCTGTCGAATTCAGGTATTTTGTACTTAGAATTGAAATCAACCCATCTTCACCATCGTAGCCAATTGGTAGTTTGTTACTTGGCATTCAATTTATGATAAATTTTGCACATTTTTACGTGTTTTTCATATTCAAATAAGCCATATATATTTTTGATATATTAATGTCTGGATTCTCTTAACAACCTCGGGATCACAGACCCAGGCGAAATCTCACAAAGACAAGAGCTTGGCTCCGGCCGGGAATCGAACCCTGGTCGGCAAGCTTATATAGACAGTGACTTAACCCACTTGGCCACGAACAAAGATAAAAGTCAATGACAATTCCACTGTACTTCTACCTGTCGAATTCAGGTATTTTGTACTTAGAATTGAAATCAACCCATCTTCACCATCGTAGCCAATTGGTAGTTTGTTACTTGGCATTCAATTTATGATAAATTTTGCACATTTTTACGTGTTTTTCATATTCAAATAAGCCATATATATTTTTGATATATTAATGTCTGGATTCTCTTAACAACCTCGGGATCACAGACCCGAGGTTGTTAAGAGAATCCAGACATTAATATATCAAAAATATATATGGCTTATTTGAATATGAAAAACACGTAAAAATATGCAAAATTTATCAAAAATTGAATGCCAAGTAACAAACTACCAATTGGCTACGATGGTGAAGATGGGTTGATTTCAATTCTAAGTACAAAATACCTGAATTCGACAGGTAGAAGTACAGTGGAATTGTCATTGACTTTTATCTTTGTTCGTGGCCAAGTGGGTTAAGTCACTGTCTATATAAGCTTGCCGACCAGGGTTCGATTCCCGGCCGGAGCCAAGCTCTTGTCTTTGTGAGATTTCGCCTGGGTCTGTGATCCCGAGGTTGTTAAGAGAATCCAGACATTAATATATCAAAAATATATATGGCTTATTTGAATATGAAAAACACGTAAAAATGTGCAAAATTTATCATAAATTGAATGCCAAGTAACAAACTACCAATTGGCTACGATGGTGAAGATGGGTTGATTTCAATTCTAAGTACAAAATACCTGAATTTGACAGGTAGAAGTACAGTGGAATTGTCATTGACTTTTATCTTTGTTCGTGGCCAAGTGGGTTAAGTCACTGTCTATATAAGCTTGCCGACCAGGGTTCGATTCCCGGCCGGAGCCAAGCTCTTGTCTTTGTGAGATTTCGCCTGGGTCTGTGATCCCGAGGTTGTTAAGAGAATCCAGACATTAATATATCAAAAATATATATGGCTTATTTGAATATGAAAAACACGTAAAAATGTGCAAAATTTATCATAAATTGAATGCCAAGTAACAAACTACCAATTGGCTACGATGGTGAAGATGGGTTGATTTCAATTCTAAGTACAAAATACCTGAATTCGACAGGTAGAAGTACAGTGGAATTGTCATTGACTTTTATCTTTGTTCGTGGCCAAGTGGGTTAAGTCACTGTCTATATAAGCTTGCCGACCAGGGTTCGATTCCCGGCCGGAGCCAAGCTCTTGTCTTTGTGAGATTTCGCCTGGGTCTGTGATCCCGAGGTTGTTAAGAGAATCCAGACATTAATATATCAAAAATATATATGGCTTATTTGAATATGAAAAACACGTAAAAATGTGCAAAATTTATCATAAATTGAATGCCAAGTAACAAACTACCAATTGGCTACGATGGTGAAGATGGGTTGATTTCAATTCTAAGTACATAATACCTGAATTCGACAGGTAGAAGTACAGTGGAATTGTCATTGACTTTTATCTTTGTTCGTGGCCAAGTGGGTTAAGTCACTGTCTATATAAGCTTGCCGACCAGGGTTCGATTCCCGGCCGGAGCCAAGCTCTTGTCTTTGTGAGATTTCGCCTGGGTCTGTGATCCCGAGGTTGTTAAGAGAATCCAGACATTAATATATCAAAAATATATATGGCTTATTTGAATATGAAAAACACTTAAAATGTGCAAAATTTATCATAAATTGAATGCCAAGTAACAAACTACCAATTGGCTACGATGGTGAAGATGGGTTGATTTCAATTCTAAGTACAAAATACCTGAATTCGACAGGTAGAAGTACAGTGGAATTGTCATTGACTTTTATCTTTGTTCGTGGCCAAGTGGGTTAAGTCACTGTCTATATAAGCTTGCCGACCAGGGTTCGATTCCCGGCCGGAGCCAAGCTCTTGTCTTTGTGAGATTTCGCCTGGGTCTGTGATCCCGAGGTTGTTAAGAGAATCCAGACATTAATATATCAAAAATATATATGGCTTATTTGAATATGAAAAACACGTAAAAATGTGCAAAATTTATCATAAATTGAATGCCAAGTAACAAACTACCAATTGGCTACGATGGTGAAGATGGGTTGATTTCAATTCTAAGTACAAAATACCTGAATTCGACAGGTAGAAGTACAGTGGAATTGTCATTGACTTTTATCTTTGTTCGTGGCCAAGTGGGTTAAGTCACTGTCTATATAAGCTTGCCGACCAGGGTTCGATTCCCGGCCGGAGCCAAGCTCTTGTCTTTGTGAGATTTCGCCTGGGTCTGTGATCCCGAGGTTGTTAAGAGAATCCAGACATTAATATATCAAAAATATATATGGCTTATTTGAATATGAAAAACACGTAAAAATGTGCAAAATTTATCATAAATTGAATGCCAAGTAACAAACTACCAATTGGCTACGATGGTGAAGATGGGTTGATTTCAATTCTAAGTACAAAATACCTGAATTCGACAGGTAGAAGTACAGTGGAATTGTCATTGACTTTTATCTTTGTTCGTGGCCAAGTGGGTTAAGTCACTGTCTATATAAGCTTGCCGACCAGGGTTCGATTCCCGGCCGGAGCCAAGCTCTTGTCTTTGTGAGATTTCGCCTGGGTCTGTGATCCCGAGGTTGTTAAGAGAATCCAGACATTAATATATCAAAAATATATATGGCTTATTTGAATATGAAAAACACGTAAAAATGTGCAAAATTTATCATAAATTGAATGCCAAGTAACAAACTACCAATTGGCTACGATGGTGAAGATGGGTTGATTTCAATTCTAAGTACAAAATACCTGAATTCGACAGGTAGAAGTACAGTGGAATTGTCATTGACTTTTATCTTTGTTCGTGGCCAAGTGGGTTAAGTCACTGTCTATATAAGCTTGCCGACCAGGGTTCGATTCCCGGCCGGAGCCAAGCTCTTGTCTTTGTGAGATTTCGCCTGGGTCTGTGATCCCGAGGTTGTTAAGAGAATCCAGACATTAATATATCAAAAATATATATGGCTTATTTGAATATGAAAAACACGTAAAAATGTGCAAAATTTATCATAAATTGAATGCCAAGTAACAAACTACCAATTGGCTACGATGGTGAAGATGGGTTGATTTCAATTCTAAGTACAAAATACCTGAATTCGACAGGTAGAAGTACAGTGGAATTGTCATTGACTTTTATCTTTGTTCGTGGCCAAGTGGGTTAAGTCACTGTCTATATAAGCTTGCCGACCAGGGTTCGATTCCCGGCCGGAGCCAAGCTCTTGTCTTTGTGAGATTTCGCCTGGGTCTGTGATCCCGAGGTTGTTAAGAGAATCCAGACATTAATATATCAAAAATATATATGGCTTATTTGAATATGAAAAACACGTAAAAATGTGCAAAATTTATCATAAATTGAATGCCAAGTAACAAACTACCAATTGGCTACGATGGTGAAGATGGGTTGATTTCAATTCTAAGTACAAAATACCTGAATTCGACAGGTAGAAGTACAGTGGAATTGTCATTGACTTTTATCTTTGTTCGTGGCCAAGTGGGTTAAGTCACTGTCTATATAAGCTTGCCGACCAGGGTTCGATTCCCGGCCGGAGCCAAGCTCTTGTCTTTGTGAGATTTCGCCTGGGTCTGTGATCCCGAGGTTGTTAAGAGAATCCAGACATTAATATATCAAAAATATATATGGCTTATTTGAATATGAAAAACACGTAAAAATGTGCAAAATTTATCATAAATTGAATGCCAAGTAACAAACTACCAATTGGCTACGATGGTGAAGATGGGTTGATTTCAATTCTAAGTACAAAATACCTGAATTCGACAGGTAGAAGTACAGTGGAATTGTCATTGACTTTTATCTTTGTTCGTGGCCAAGTGGGTTAAGTCACTGTCTATATAAGCTTGCCGACCAGGGTTCGATTCCCGGACGGAGCCAAGCTCTTGTCTTTGTGAGATTTCGCCTGGGTCTGTGATCCCGAGGTTGTTAAGAGAATCCAGACATTAATATATCAAAAATATATATGGCTTATTTGAATATGAAAAACACGTAAAAATGTGCAAAATTTATCATAAATTGAATGCCAAGTAACAAACTACCAATTGGCTACGATGGTGAAGATGGGTTGATTTCAATTCTAAGTACAAAATACCTGAATTCGACAGGTAGAAGTACAGTGGAATTGTCATTGACTTTTATCTTTGTTCGTGGCCAAGTGGGTTAAGTCACTGTCTATATAAGCTTGCCGACCAGGGTTCGATTCCCGGCCGGAGCCAAGCTCTTGTCTTTGTGAGATTTCGCCTGGGTCTGTGATCCCGAGGTTGTTAAGAGAATCCAGACATTAATATATCAAAAATATATATGGCTTATTTGAATATGAAAAACACGTAAAAATGTGCAAAATTTATCATATATATATATATATATATATATATATATATATATATATATATATATATATATATATATATATATAGCAAGAGAGAGAGAGAGAGAGATATTTATATATATATATATATATATATATATATATATATATATATATATATATATATATATATATATATATATATATATATATATGTATATATACATATATATATATATATATATATATATATATATATATATATATATATATATTATATATATGTATATATATATATATATATATATATATATATATATATATATATATATATATATATATATATATATACATGTGTGTGTGTGTATGTGTGTGTGTGTATGTGTATGTATGTGTGCACGCATGTGTTTATGTACATCTTTTTATATATGTATGTATGTATTGTGTGCAAGGTGGCTGTTATGTACTAATAAAGAGACAAAGTAAATGCAAGTGATAAACATTCCACAAGCTTAAACATCATTTTATTATCAGTGTGGGAAAAAGTGAGAGGAGATAAAAGCAATAATATATCAGTGCATAACCGTGTATGAAACATGTGCGGCACATGGCTCCCCCTAAAAGAGACATATATTTGATATAGAGCATTCTGTTTCGTGGCTGCAAATAGTAAGAGGGTGATATTCCGAATGATATACGGGTTTTAGGTGATCCATGGAAATCAATGAATGATAAATAAGAGCGCATCAGTGCTGGCTTGAAATTGTCTTTCAGCCTGAAAATGTGCATTGTAATGTGTAAGTCTTTCTGTATATGTTCCTTCTCTGAGGATTGTAAGTCTGGGAGAATGGAGTAAATTTTCCCACAGCATGACATAGTTGCTGGAGATTACCTTAGAAGGTTGCAAATGGTAAAAACTTAGCGAAGATGAACACCGGGTGTTCTTTGGAGTGGTTCCTAATCCCAGGAAGACCCAGGAAGCTCAATAAACCAGATGTAGTCGTTGGTGCGGGACATCAAAGATACTTTGAGGTTAGGATAGAAAAGTTCAGCTATTCCGTTTGCTGAAGGGTTGTAGGTGATTGTCTGATGTAAGGTGATACCCAAGAGTTCGCTAATGATGTCCATGTCCGAGAGGTGAGAGTGGTACCTTTATCAGATATAATATCCTCAAGGATATAAAATTTGCAATCCACACTAAGAGTGAGGCAAATATACATCAGGCAGCTTTTGAAGTTTTCATGGGAATGGCTTCAGGCCAACAAGAAAAGTAGTAAAAGACAGTAAACAGGTAACAGTGTCCTTGTGTTGTGGATAAGAGTCTTATTACCTTACTGTGGATGTGGGCAAAACGACGAAGAGGTTGATGAGAAGTGCCCACTCCTGAATCAGTGTGTCCATGTATTTTTTAAGTTTAGCAAGGAGTAAAGGCACGGAAAAAATTTAAAGAATCTTTAGTAATGCCATATCAAATGAACTTCATCTCCAGTAGCTGTGCAGATGATCCGTGCGACAGATGTGAAAGGCTTTAGATGAAATCAAACACTTGTCGGCGCATACGGGCAGTTATTCATGATTGTTGTCTACCAATAGTGACGTCACAACGGAGGATGTCGATGGAATTGTCAAGGCCGACGTCCTCCCAGCGAGGGGATACAAAGGATGTCCTATGTGCTTGTTACTCTGGATCCAATCTCAGGTGAATGGTAGCAAATGTTTTTTTTTTTTGTTTTTTTTTTTTGAAAGAGCATCGGTGAGGGGATTCATTTTTCTTGGGATAAGTTGAATGTGCAGTTGTATTGAGCCCCAGTGCAGAAGTGTCGCCGTTGACGAGTGACTAGGCATTTGACTGTCAAGTGCAGATGTACACCAGAGACATGTGATCGCGGAGAATGATAAAAGGCCTACCTTCTCAAAAGTGGCAAAAGTGACGGACAGTCCATTGCATCAATTAGCAGTCGAAGGTAGTTTTCTCAGATGCCTTTTTGGACAGTTTTGTACTGAAGAAAGCCAATGGGCAGACAAGCAGGTGATCACCTACTCGAGTACTGCACCAAATGTGAGTTTCTGTCATTGGTGGAGAGGAGGAGAGGAACATGTGACATGAGAAAAGTGAAAGCAGCAGCGGTAGATAGGACATTCCTTTTGTTACATAAGGCCGCTTCTTGAAATGGACCCCACTTAAGGTCTTTCGGCTTGCCACTGATGGAGGCGTAGAGGGGGCAAGAGTGGTGGCGATGGATGGGAGTAGCTGGTGATGATAGTTTATCATCCCCAGGAAGTCTTGCAATGATTTGATGGTCGATGACGTAATGAAGGTATGAACAGCTGCTACCTTATCAGGATGTAGCTGAATATGTTAAAAAGTAATGCAGTGCCCTAAAAATGATACTTGAATCTTCGTTGGCGTCAAAGGTACGCTTGTCGTAATGGAAGAGAACAGATGTATTTCATCCGTGTGACACACGCAGAGGGGGATGCCCCATTAGATGTCATCCATGAGGAGTTGCAAAGTTGCTCTAGCATTATGAGGGCCAAAACAGGAATAATTTAATGTTTTTATACCGAAAGGGGTGGTGATGGTTGTCTTTGAGATACCTTCTTGATAATACTCTTTCAAGAGATCGCTGCTGAGGAAAACCTTTGTCATGTGCAAGTGCGAGGTAACGTTGGCGATGTTGGGTAGGGGTGGTGAACCGGTCACTAGTGCAAGATCAGATGCCTGTACTCCCCACCGGAATCTGGCGAATATTACGGCCCATCGTATTGATATGGTGATAGACACCGTAATTACCAGGAATCATGTGTGTTTGGCAAAGTTCAAGAGAGGCAGATTATTGTTTTGAGGTGAGGAGGTGAGCGTAGTCCTCTGTGGAGGTGCTGATGTGGAGTGTGAGACACGAGAGGGCGGGTTGAAGAGGTGGTGACAAGATTGAAGCTGCTTTAACCAATTTTTATTATCATTGCGGAAGAGAGCGAGAAACATTAAAAAAGATATCATTGTAGTGTATGAGCGTGTATGAAACATGTATGGTACAATTATAAACGAAAAACCAAAGATAACATATTGGTATAAAACTTGTTTTGCCTTGTAAAATATTAAGTCAAAGGTAAATGTGTAAGGATTATATCCTTCCCCTTATCGATATTCGAACCTATGACTACGATTTCTATTTATTATAGAATACGCTACCTAATCAACCCAATCGTCACTGAATAAATCAGTTTATTGTGACTCTATTGTTTGATGATTGTAAATACAAGTTCGGTTCTGAAGAGTCTATATCTACGCATCACCTCTATTAACGCTGACTAATAGTGTAATAAATTGCTTTTATAAAAATTGATATTTGTCATTATTCTTTGGAATAAAAAATTCTAGTTCCGTGTGTATATATATGTAAGCTTGCACCGGTGTTTTATTTTTTTTGTGTGTATATATACTTGTTGGTTTTTAAATGTAGGTTTTACAACAGCTACCTGAAAATCTTTCCTTTTTCTAAATGGAATTACTTAGCACACTGACGGAAAATTTGGTTCAACCCATTCCAACAAAACTTTCAATATCTGCTGTGAACAACTAAAATTATGAAAAAGCTAAAGTGTTATATACCAACTTTGAAAATCACCCAGAAATGTTTTTAACATGCCGGAAACCTCTTCTTCATTGTGGTAAAACGTTCGTCAAGAGTCGAGCATTTCTATTTCTAAACGAAGTACATAATCTTGCTCTAGTAAGATATATATATATATATATATATATATATATATATATATATATATATATATATATATATATATATATATATATATATATATATATATATGTATATATATATATATATATATATATATATATATATATATATATATATATATATATATATATAGATATATATATATATATATGTACATATACGTATATGTATATATGAATATATATATATATATATATATATATATATATATATATATATATATATATATATATATATATATATATATATATATATATATATATATATATATATATATATATATATATATATATATATATATGTACATATACGTATATATATATGAATATATATATATATATATATATATATATATATATATATATATATATATATATATATATATATATATATATATACTGTATATATATATATATATATATATATATATATATATATATATATATATATATATATATATATATATATATATATATATATGTATATATATATGTATATAATGTATAAATATATATATATATATATATATATATATATATATATATATATATATATATATATATATATATATATATATATATATATATATATTTGCATTCAAATGCATCACGACCCTGAACCCCTTATATATATATATATATATATATATATATATATATATATATATATATATATATATATGGATGAATACCACCATAACATGTTGCTCAAATAGAAATAAATTTCTACCTCACATCTGGGATTGAACCCTAGCCCCTTCTAATGAAAGGCCAGGTCAGTTCCAACTAATCCACGGGAGGCCATAAAAGAAGTCGGAACCTTACTGGTAATCTGCAGTTCAGGATTTACCTGGCGAGACATCAGTCTCCTACCAGCGAGTTTTCCCCTACTTCCCTGCCCACCACGTGACACAATTGATTGTAATTCATTCAAATTACCCCTAATGAGTCAATATGGATAAATATTAACAGAACATCCTGCTCAGATAGAAATAAATTTCTACCTCCTACTTAGGATCGAACCTGGCCCCATCTAAGGAAAGGCCAGGTCAGTTTCAACCATTCCATGAGAGGTCATAAAAGAAGTCGGAACCTAACTGCTAATTTGCAGATAAAGGATTTACCTGGAGAGACATCAGTCTCTTATCAGTGACTTTTCCCCGATTTCCCGGCCCACCACGTGACAAAATTGATAGTAATTCATTCAAAATACCCCTAGTGAGTCAATGTGGATAAATATCAATATAACATCGTGCTGAAATAGAAATAAATTTCTACCTCATACTTGGTATTGAACCCTAGCCATTTTTAATGAAAGGCCAGGTCGGTTCCAATCATACTACGAGAGGCCATAAATAAAGTTTGAAACCTAACTGCTAATCTGCAGTTCAGGATTTACTTGGCGAGACATCAGTCTCTTACCAGCGAGTGTTCCCCTACTTCCCGGCCCACCATGTGACACAATTAATAGTAATTCATTCAAGTTACCCATAATGAGTCAATATGGATAAATATCAACTCAACATCGTGCTCAAATAGAAATAAATTTCTTCAGTAAGCGAGAGCACATAATCAGAAGGTAAGAAGAATCTTCAGATGCTGGCAGTTTGGGGGAGAGGGGCACTGATGAGTGGAGTGCCCAACCCCAGGATCCCCCTGCTATTACACTTGTCAGGCCAACGGTCATCTATCTCGAGAGTGTCTAGCAAAAAACGCCGAGGGAGGGCGGGCTCTGGCACACTTACACCTCCTTCCGCTCAACATCCGAGGAAAGGAAAGCAGAGGAGGGGGGGGACGAGGGAGATCAATACCACTCGCATGACATCAGAAGCAGCAGCCGAGGCAGCGATGAGAGTAACAAAGACAGACTTAGAGCAGGCACTGGGACTTCCATCAGTACCCACAGCTCACCCTCGCAGCACTAAGGAGCAGCAGCATTGCTGCTCAGGTCATTGGCCCGAGCCCCATAAATCGTAGTGGCCGACTAGGAATGTTAGCTGTTATGATTGACCTGCCAGACAAATCAATTCAAGCGCTGATCAACATAGTAACCAGCGTTTCACTGATTGAAAAAAGATTCTCCTCAAACCTACCACAGTAAGCAGCATCCCTCGTCCTTGACAAGCCAATGAGAAATAAAATATGCATAAACCATACAATGATCTTCAACTTTAAGGTGGGATCTGTGAAGATTACATATGAATTTTTTGTCTTGCCCACCTTGGGAATTCCAGAAATCAAGGCTATTTTAGGATTAGATTTCATTTCTAGTAATCAAATATGATTTTTTGCAGGAAAAGATACAATAACAGTAAAAGCAGGATGGGGTATTTTGCCGATAATAAGTCATGAGGGATTAGGAGCTTGTGTAGGCTAGGAAAAACATTCAGATAAGGAAACAGCTGTACCTGAGAGAGGATAAGTGTTGTCTCCCCAGCCACTTACAAGCATATCAGTGACCCTGTGTCGCCTTCTCCCGGAAGGAGCCAAGCTCATTGTTAAACCCCATCACAATTGTTAGCATGTAACTATAGAGTGCTTATCGGAAGTGAAAGGTAACAGAGCTGATATAACGATAGTTGATTTGTCAAAGAAAAGAGATGTGTTAAAAAGTGATTTTATGTGTGAATTAGAGTTATGTGAAATTGCTAATAATGAGATGTTGGAAACCACAACTCCAGCCCGCACAAACGAACGGACTCAAAACTTGATTATGCAAGCGGGAAAACTATGTCCGTCAGAAAATCAACTTGCAGTTAGTGATATTTTCAATAATTATTCCGAGGTAATTACAATTGGAGATGAGCCACCCGGCAGGATTGATCGATTTACCTTTACCATTGAAACTGGGCAAGCCTTAAACCGCACCCATTCATATCCAGGGAGAAATTGAGAGGGAAATTAGTAAATTAAGGGAACAAGGGATAATCGCAAGAGCGAATCCCCCTGGGCTTTTCCAAGTTTAGCTGTTAGGAAAAAGGATGTCTCAGTAAGATTGTGTGTTGATTATGAAAAGTTGATTGCAGTGACTAAAGATATTGCATTTTCATTGACCTTGATCGAAAAATTACTTGTGAAGTTATGGGATAGTAAATATTTTACAATTATGGATTTAAAATTAGGATACTATCAAGTACTCATTGAGTAAGACAGTAGATGTAAAATGGCATTTATAGCTAACAATCAACCATTTCAGTTTTATTTTATTTTTGGTGTTAAAAACACTCCAAGTCATTTAACTACAGAAATGAAGGTGGTTTTGTCTCCCTTAACTAGCCGTGATGTTCTTTGTTATTTAGACGTTATCATGATTATAGGGAAAGCGGTCGAAGAACAGAATAATAATATTCGCAAAAGTTTTAGAAGCATTGCGACGTAATGGTATGAAAATAAATTTGTCAAAGTGCAACTTTTTCTGTAATCAGGTAAAAATTTTAGGTCACATAATAACCCTAGATGGTATCCAAACCTGCCCCAGTAAAGTAGAGGCTATAAGAGATTTCCCCAGGCCAAGTAACCCTAAGGAAGTAACTGGGTTACTTGTGCTCGCCGGGTATTACCGTAAGTTCATAAGAGGTTTTAGAAAGATAGTGAGACCCTTAAACGTTTTAAAGAAACAAAAAGTAATAAATTTGGTAGTGGAGAAAGAAAGGGCCTTTAACCATTTGAAAACTGCCTTAACTAGCAATGACTTTCTCGAATATCCTAGATTTGATTGCCCGATTTTAGTGACAGCCGATGCAAGTAGTGTAACTATTGGTAGCGTAGTTTCTCAACAAGATGATAAAGGTGGAGAGCGACCCATTTGTTTAGCTTCCCTGGCATTAAAAGGGGCAGAAAAGAAGTCAAGTACATTCGATTGAGAGGCTTTGGCTATTCTTTGGGTTCTAGAGAGGCATCGGTTCTTTTTGTTTGGTCAGCCGATTGAGTTGCAAAGTTATGTGACCTCTTTTTCACAGCAGATTTGACCCCTTGACAAGCGAGCTGGATTGAGAGATTGTTATACTTTAATATAAAGGGTTTTCATCACATAGAAGGTAAAGCTAACAAGGTAGCTGATCCGCTCTCTAGAGGTGTAGTAATTGGAGTGAGAAGTAGGGCACAAAAGAGGAACGAAGAACGTAACCAGGATATTGAAGACAACCATCAAAATAGAAAAAATAGAGAACAGGATGTGAATTCCCCCTAGGAACAATCAGAATACTGGGTGAGAGATAGAGAGGAGTTACTGTTCTGAGAGAGAGAGAGAGAGAGAGAGAGAGAGAGAGAGAGAGAGAGAGAGAGAGAGAGAGAGAGAGAGAGAGAGAGATATGAGCGGTGAAGGTGAATATCTGTGGGTGGCTAAGGACATGATAAAAGGTGTCCAGAAGGAATGCCCTGATGATGCAGATGTGATTGTCTTGGGAGGCTGTGACATAAAAGAAGTCAGAGAGGGAGAGAAAAAAATGGGAATGATGGAAAAAGTGATAGTAGTGATTAAAGGGGAATCGAAGAGTTATCCGTCATTTCTGAAGGTGCCTCGTAAGAATTTTTTTTTATAGAAAATGATATCTTATACTTTGCTTACAAAAAGGGGGGAGGGAATTTTGTGCACGGGTAGTTCTTCCTCCCTCTACAATTAATCGAGCCATTCACATTTTACATGCAAGTCCATATGCAGGTCATTTAGGGATTGATAGAATATTAGGCATAGCACGTGAATCCTTCTTTTGGCTAGGAATTAAAGAATCTATAGAAAATTATATTAAATGTTGTCTTGCTTATAGCTGTTTCAAAGAACATTAAAACACTGTACCGGTAGCCAAAAGAAGGCCTGTGATTCCTATTAAATTTTATAGGGTGCATATGGATGTGGTAGGACCATTTCCTACTGGTTTAACATAACATAAGTATATATGTGTATTTGTGGATGCATTTACTTGGTACACTCATACTTACGCAATGTTGGATAAGTCGGCGAGTTCATTACCCCAGGCGCTGTGCTCATTCATTACTAGGTTTGGTTGCCCAAAAATTGGGATAAGTGATAATGGTCTCAAGTTTATAAATAAGGTGGTGAAATCGGTCACGGACTTGATGAAAATTGAACACTTCTCAGTGGAGGCAGTCAGCCCTTCAGCTAATGGCTTAATTCACATAATAGTGAAGTAGTGCAAATTTTACGTTACTTAGTATCTGATAATCCTCTTCATTGGCACGCCATGCTTCCTACAGCTGAGCTAACTTTGACCATTGCATATAATGCTTCGTCCAGTGACGTGCTTTTCTTTTTAGTGTTTGGACAGGATCCTGTGTTACCATATACGGTCCTCATTAATTCGCAACAATTACCAAATTATCCATCTGAGCAATATCGAGTATATTTGATAAATTTATTGAGGAGATTAAAGAAAACTACTAAAAGGTTTTCTTTTCAAAGAGCTAATGGAAAACACAGCTCAAAGTATGATGGTCGGTTCAAAACCACACGGGTAAAAGTATTTGTGGGCAATCGTGTGTATTTGAAACGATTACAAGCTAGGAAACTAAAAAAAGAGCCAGCTTATTGAGGTCAGCACTGAATAAACATAGATAAACCTAATATTGTGGTGATACAAAGCATTATTGATGGGGCAGTGTCTAAACATCATCAGGCACGCATACATGTGGTGCCTGAAGAGGTAGTTTTCAAAAGTGTCAATCAGAATGTTCCCTCTTACCCCTGCATACGTGACATTCCTCGAGTTGATGAGTTGATTTTTTTTTTTAACAGACCTCATTTCTTCTTTTGACGTGTTTTGAATAAACTTGATGATAACAATGTGTTCTTATGTTGATGCTTAACGTTTACGTAAAGTTTTGTGGTAATTTTGCTTAGTGTGGCAATATGTGTGACTTACTGTTGAGTGAACCCAAAGAAAATCAGAGGTTAAACAGATCAGGTGAGATCCCTCAGGCGGATGCTGTATTGTTCATGTATTTATATGATTCTTGGTTGCTGGTGCCGGGGTGGTTCCAGAATGGTAAGTGGTTGCAGGATTAAAGTTCAGCCCTGAGGATAGGGAGTGTTAGAGAATGTGCAGATGTAAATACCTTATAATTAATGTTATAAGAGAAGGGCGAGATGAAAAATTTTCTTGGGAAAACATGTAGTGGCCACGGGTTGATAGTAGAAAGTGTAGGCGTAGTAGTGATTTCAAATAAATGGCTTAAAGGTGGTGGTGAGTTGCGTTGCTAAATTGTGGCGTAAACCCGAATAAATAAAATTGAGGGATGAAGGAATAACTATTTATACCCCTGCCCCGCCTAAAAACCCCGTATTGCCCGTAATCAGAGTTAGGTTTTTGATGAGGTATAATTCTGACGATGTGATTTTTTGTTTTGTTTTTTTTTTTGCTATATTAGTGTTTTGGTGTTTTAGTTGCAGAGGTTATAAGAAGAAATGAATGGAGTTATTTTTATTGTATTATTTTTATTATTATTATTATTATTACTTGTTAAGCTACAACCCTAACTTCGAAAGGAATATGCTATAAGCCCGAGGGCTCTTACGAGTATAATTAGGACATTAAGGAAAGGAAATTAGGAGATAGATAAACGATAGGAAAAATAATGAAAAAAATAAATAAAATATTTCAAAAACAGTAATAACATTCAAACAGATATTTAATTTATAGACTTTGAAAATGCCTATGTCAGCATATTCAACATAAAAACCATTTGCTGTAAGTTTGAACTTTTGAAGATTTATCAATTCAACTACCCGATTAGGAAGATCATAACACACCTTGGACGCAAGTGGAATTAAACTAATAGAATATTTTATAGTAATTAGCCTCTTGATGGAAATGCCTGGCTATTAGAATTAACGTCATGCCTAAAATTAAGATCAGCATATAACTGTACTGGGAGATCTGAATATAAGGATTGATCAGAATTATGAAAAATCTTATTCACCATGCATAAAAAACTAATTGAACTATAGTGACAGATATTAATATCCATATAAGAAATAAGGGAGGTAATAGACCGTATTTTCCAGTCCAATAAATAATTTTGAAATTTTGCAGCTTGAGATCAGACAGCAGATCAATACTCGACACAAGTTAGAATGAAGGAATTAAAACACTTTTTGCAAACATATTGATCACCGAATATCTCAATAAACTTTCTAAATAAGCCACTTTTGGGTACAATTGAAGAAGACACTGATCTAATGTATTATTGTCGTTATTTTACTTTAATATCAATTCTGGATATCTCTAGTGATTAGATTTATATTCATTTGATACTGGTAAAAATATTTGCAAATAAGAAATTATCACATTTCATTACCGTATACTTCATTTACCATAAATGAGGCATCATTATGGAATATTTTCCTGTCGGGTATATGTTCCATGATAATTCTAATGTAAAACCAATTTTGATAAAGAATATCAATGCTTTGTATTTCCTTTTAGAAAAAAAGGTTCCAAAATGCTCCAAATGATCGGAGAGGGTAACTATAAACATCGTCTTCATGCACACGAAACCCTTTTTCTTTATTCCTCTCTCTTCTCCAATCCTATTGACCTTTCTGCCTTACCTTCGCATCTTCACGCATTCAAATTAGGTTCTAATGAAGGACGTCTTTCTTACCACATACACATACATATTCACATACACCCACACATTTTCACACCCACACACCCTCCCACACAGGCAATAACTCTCTTTAACCCAAGCACGTGCACATGAAGATCAAAGCAGTGTGGCAGGTTGCAGTCAACATTAAAACCTCCCCTTTAAGTGCTCGCATACGAACTTATACGAATATCTCTCTCTCTCTCTCTCTCTCTCTCTCTCTCTCTCTCTCTCTCTCTCTCTCTCTCTCTCTCTCTCTCTCTCTCTCTCTCTCTCTACCAGAAACACATTCCTCCTTTTACAGAGGTATTTTACTAACATGACCGTCACCTCATTATAAAGTGTCCGAGCACTGTTATAAATGAACCTCTTATAGCAGAGGTACGAGGCGTGAGTTAGGTATACAATTTTGATATTTGGAAAAAAAGATATATTCATTTTGCATATTTGCATCAGGGATATTTATTGTAAAGTCTACCCGCTGGCAGGACATTGGTAGGTATAAACTGGAAGTTCACTGTTCGTTGAATATTCTTATTCCAGAGGTAGATATAAACTTGCAAACTAGCAATGGTTTTAATTATATATGCAAATACAGCATATGCAATACTAGTTATGTATTCCCCTTTATCCTCATATCATCCATTAGCCCCAAAATCAGCAATTGTATGTCTATATTGTGGACCCTTTTTAACATATTCCTCATGATATGCATGATAACTATTATTATCATTTGACATACCTCTCGTCTGTTCGCAGAAAAAAAATGCAAAATAGATAAAATATTTCTATTGATATACTATTGTCATAACTACTCAGTTTTTATAAATAGTCATCTTATTATGTATGTTAGTCCCTTTACTTCTGCTCCTGTATCGTGAAACATTACGGTGATGTTCGAGAGAGTTGACACTGCTAGATATTGAGCTCCTTTCCTAAGTCTTTGTGTGCCTTTGTGTTTGAGTGTATGTTTGTTTACGCGTGTATATTTTTACGTATGTATATTTGGGTTATTATTTATGTACTTATGGGGAGAAAATCACCCAATGTAAGGCATAAAATATTGACGAATTAAAAGAAATAAAACATGAAGCAATGAAGAAATATCTTCTACTGAATATCTGGGAATTTCTTTGGTCATGAGACAAACTTTTAGATGTTGATGTCTCATATCTAAGAAAGCTTATTATTATTATTATTATTATTATTATTATTATTATTATCCAAGCTACAACCCTAGTTGGAAAGGCAAGATGCTATAAGCCCAGTGGCTGCAACAGGGAAAAATAGCCCAGTGAGGGAAGGAAATAAGGAAATAAATAAATGAAGAGAACAAATTAACAATAAATCATTCTAAAATAAGTAACAACGTCAAAACAGACATGTCATATATAAACTATTAACAACATCAAAAACAAATATGTCATAAATACACTATAAAAAGACTCATGTCCGCCTGGTCAACAAAAAAGCATTTGCTCCAACTTTGAACTTTTGAAGTTCTACTGATTCAACCACCCGATTAGGAAGGTCATTCCACAACTTGGTAACAGCTGGAATAAAACTTCTAGAGTACTGCGTAGTATTGAGCCTCGTGATGGAGAAGGCCTGGCTATTAGAATTAACTACCTGCCTAGTATTATGAACAGGATAGAATTGTCCAGGGAGATCTGAATGTAAAGGATGGTCAGAGTTATGAAAAATCTTATGCAACATGCATAATGAACTAATTGAACGACGGTGCCAGAGATTAATATCTAGATAAGGAATAACAAATTTAATAGACCGTAAGTTTCTGTCCAACAAATTAAGATGAGAATCAGCAGCTGAAGACCAGACAGGAGAACAATACTCAAAACAAGGTAGAGTGAAAGAATTAAAACACTTCTTCAGAATAGATTGATCGCCGAAAATCTAGAAAGACTTTCTCAATAAGCCTATTTTTTGTGCAATTGAAGAAGACACAGACCTTATATGTTTCTCAAAAGTAAATTTACTGTCGAGAATCACACCTAAAATTTTGAAAGAGTCATACATATTTAAATAAACATTACCAATACTGAGATCCGGATGTTGAGGAGCCACCGTCCTTGACCTACTTACAATCATACTTTGAGTTTTGTTAGGATTCAACTTTAAACATGGTATATTAATTGAATAATAGAAAAACAATCTTTATGAAAATTCTGAATTCTGATTTTTTTCTTACTCATTCTTCTTTTTATTTGAACCTGGCAATGAATAATGGTAGTTTTCAAAGGACATATACAGTATATAAAACTTGAAAAAAAAATCTTTAGTAATATATTTTTACTGAATGTTGGTTTGTTCGCACAATATATTTGTAAAAATCTCCTAAACTAAAACACATACAAAGAAAATACCTTGTGCAGTCACTTTGCTAATTATATCGCAAAATATCTCATTCCAGATTCCCATGTTATTCCTCAAGGTACAATATATTTCTGAAACAAATTGAAGACATTAATTGCAATAAAGATTAAGAGGGTAGGACTCGCCCGTTTTTTTAACGCATCTTCTCTTAAGTGGGAAAATCATGTTAAAAAAAGGAAATATTGGACGGAAAAGAAAACAAATCACCGCAGTTTATATCCGTAAATTACCTTAAACCTACTAGGGATCTAAATTCCAGAATATATGTATATCGGAAAAACAATTGGGACTGATTCTTTGGTCTTAAGTAAATCCACAATAATATGGTCTAGAGCCATTTGAGCAGTAAAGATTTTATATTGTATCTACCCCAGATAGTAATCTTTTAGAAAAAAAGATTATTCCAACATAATTTACGATAATTCAGGACGATATATTAATTACTCTCCTAAATATTTGTTTATTTGGTCACTCTCATAACAAATACTATCCTATGATGGAAATGAATACGTAAATGTCATATATATATATATATATATATATATATATATATATATATATATATATATATATATATATATATATATATATATATATATATATATATATATATATACACACACACATATATATATATATATATATATATATATATATATATATATATATATATATATATATATATATATATATATATATATATATGTATATATATATACACACACACACGCACACATATATATATATATATATATATATATATATATATATATATATATATATATATATATATATATATATATTATATATATATACATGTCCCATGCCAACGAATAATGAGACATCGGAACATGGGTTTTCTTCAGATTATTACAAAAAGGTTTGTGAATACATTATACAGAGCGCGGTTACTCTCAGACGAGTACCTACTTGCTCCTATGTTTCCTCGAGTGGTACTTCTTAACCCTCGGCAAGTAAAATGCAATGTGTCTCTGTCAATATGCTGCAGTGTTAGATTTTTGGAAATTGTCCACTGTGAAGGAATATACTATCACCAATAGACTTTCAACACATTACCTTAATAGACTTTGTACACGTCACTTACAATCGAGTTCAGTGATCGCGCACTACATTTTTTGACAGTCATGGTACTCTTAAAAAGGCCATTAATCTTATTGTATAAAACACATAATTTGCATACTAGTATTAGGACATTAACCCCCCCCACAAAAAAAAAAAAAAAAAAATTCCTCACTCCACGAATAGGGCATGTCATGTACTAGGCAAAAATGCAACATAAAATATGTACATAGCTATCACTCCGAAAAAATAACAGACCTCTTCAAAAAAAAAAATAAATAAATAAATAAATATTGCATGTAAAATTGTACTCAATATACAGTGTATAAAATTATTTAACTCATTCCTTCTTATGACCTCCGCAACTAAAATACAGAATTCTGAAGGTATATGAAAAAAAAACCTGTAAATTTCGATATTACCAAACCTCATCATTAATCTCCCTCTGGTTGCAGGCAATAATGGCCTTTTGGGCGTGATAGGGGTAGGATTATATATTCCTTCATCCTTCGATTTTACTTGTACGGGTTTACGGCCCAATCTCGCAACAAAACTCGACACCACCGCGTCGCCATTTTTCAAATCACTACCACACTTGTACTTGTAACTATCAATCGGTGGCCACTAGCCCATTTCCCGAGATAATCATTCAGTTTCCCGCCCTTCTCTTTTAATTCTAAGTTTAAGGTATTCACATCTAAATCTTCTCCAACACTGCCTTTCCTCGAGGCCGAACTTTAAATATATAGCCACTCGCTCTTCTGGAACCTGTGTGGTCCCAGCAACCAGGAATCATATAATACATAAATAATACAGTATCCTCCTGACGGATCACCTCTGATTTATTTAACCTCTCTATTTGTTTTTAGGTTCACTCAATAGTATGTTATACGGATTGCTACACTCAGCAATTTTTTTACAGTACTTTACTTCTACATTTTGCACCAACATAAGAACACAGTATTACCATCAAGTTTATTTACATCTCATTAAAAAAAAAAATGAGGTCTGTTCAAACAACAGCAACAACAGCAAAGAATATTTCCTACTCATCAACTCATGGAATGTCACATATGCAGGGGAAAGGAAGTACACTCTCATTGACACTTTTGAGAAGTACCTCTTCCAGCACCATATGTATGTGTGCCTGATGATGTAAGACACTGTGCCATTGATAATGCTTTGTATTCCTTACTGTGGTGGATTTAACAATCTTTACTCGGTATGGACCAAACTACCCTAGCTCTAGTTTGTGTTTCCTAATTTGTAATTGTTTCAAATACCTACGATCGCCCTCAAATAGTTTTACCAGTGCAGTTTTGAACCGACCATCGTACTTTGAGATGTAGTTTTCATTATCTCTTTCAAAAACGTTTCAGTGGTGTTCATTCCTCGCCTTAAATGATTTAGTAAGTAGACATGGTATTGGTCAGTTCAATAATCTTGCAACTGTTGCAAATTAATCAGAACCTTATATGGTAACACAGGATCCTGTCCATACACTAAAAAGAAAGACATGTCCCTGAGCAGGCATTATTAGCAATGTTCAAAGCTAGCTCAGCTGTAGGAAGCATGGCGTGCCAATGAAAAGGATTATCAGATACTAAGTAACGTAAAATTTGCACTACTTCCCTATTATGTGAATTAAGCCATTAGCTGAATGGCTGAATGCCTCCACTGAAAAGTGTTCAATTTTCATCAAGTCCGTGACCGATTTCACCACCTTATTTATAAACTTGAGACCATTATCACTTATCCCAATTTTCGGGCAAACAAACCTAGGCCAATGAATTTGCTGATTTATCCAACATTACCTAAGTATGAGTGTAACGAGTAAATGCATCCACAATTACACATATTTACTTATGTTGTGTTATACCAGTAGGAACTGGTCCTACCACATCCACATGTACCCTATGAAATTTATTATGAATCACTGGCTACTTTCAGGTCTTGGGTGCCGTGTTTTCATGTTCTTTGAAACAGTTACATGAATGACAACATTTTATATAATTTTCTATAGATGTTTTTATTCCCAACCAAAATAAGGATTCACGAGCTCTCCTTAACATTTTATCAATCATTAAATGCCCTGCATATGGACTTGCATGTATAATGTGGATAGCTCGATTAATTAAAGAAGGAGGTAGAACTACCCGTGCACAAAATTCCATTCCCCTCTTCTCTTAAGCACAATATAAAATATCATTCTCTATAAAAAAAAATTCTCACGAGGCACTGTCAGAAATGATGGACAACCCTCTGATTCCCCTTTAATTACTGCTCATACTCATTCATCCCTTCCTCTTTTCTCTGTCCCTTTCTGACTTTCTTTATGTGCCAACATCCTAAGTCCATCCCACCTCCAACAACATAGAACTCATTCACCCACACGTATTCACGCTCACTCTCTCTCTCTCTCTCTCTCTCTCTCTCTCTCTCTCTCTCTCTCTCTCTCTCTCTCTCTCTCTCTCTCTCTCGCTTGCAGATCTCTTATTTTGATTGCTCCTTGCGGGAATTCACAAACCGTTTTTTATTCTAATGAACGCCTTCAATATTTTGGTTTCGTTCTCCATTCCTCTTTTGTGCCCTAGTCGTTACACCTATTACTGCCCCTCTAGAGAGGGCATCAGCTACCTTGTTAGCTTTACTTTTCATGTGGTCAAATCCCATTATGTTAATCTCTAGAAATCTTTCAATCTCTCTTGCTTGTGTAGACGTCGAGTCACCTTTTGCAACTCAATCGGCTGACCTTATAAAAAGAACCGATACCTCTCTAGAACCCAAAGAATAGCCAATGCCCCTTGATCGAGGGTACTATAATTCTTTTCTTTCCCTTTTAATGACCTGGAAACAAAACAAATGTGTTGCTCCCTACCTTTATCATATCGTTGAGAAATTATGCCATTAATAGATACGCTACTCGCATCTGTTGTCACTAAAAATGGTCAATGAAATCTAGGATATGCGAATAAGTCATTGTTTGTTAAGGCAGCTTTCATATGGTTAAGGGCTCTTTCTTCTCCCACTCCCAAATTTATTACTTTTTGTTTATTTAAAGCATCTAAGGGTCTCGCTATCTCTCCAAAACCTCTTATGAATTTATGGTAATCCCCAGCAAGCCCAAGGAACCCAGTTACTTCCTTAGGGGTACTTGGCCTGGGAAAATCTCTAATAGCTTCTACTTTACTGGGGCAGGGCTGGATACCTTTTTGGGGTATTATTGACCTAAAACTTCTACCTGTTTAGAGAAAATTTGCACGTTGACAAATTTATTATCATACCATTACTTCGCAATGTTTCTGAAACTTTACAAATATTATTATTATTTTCTTCGGCCGTTTTCCCTGTAATTATGATATCATCTAAATAAACAAGAATATTATTGCCAGTTAAGGGCGACAAAACCGCCATCATTGCTCTAGAAAAATGACTAGGAGAATTTTTAACACCGAAAGGAAGAAAATTAAACTGAAATAGTTGATCATTAGCAATAAATGCCGTTTTACGTTTACTGTCTTCCTGAATGGGTGTTTGATAGTATGCAGATTTTAAATCAATAGTTGTAAAATATTTACCATCCCGTACCTTCACGAGTAATTCATTGATCAAGGGCAATGGAAATGCATTATTCTTAGTGACTGCATTCAACTTTCTATAATCAACACACATTCTTACCGAGGCATCCTTTTTCCTAACATCTACAATTGGAGAAGCCCAATAATATTTGCTCGCCTTGATTATCCCTTGTTCACTTAATTTACTAATTTCCCTTTCTATATCCCCCTAGAAAGGAATGTGGACCCTATAAGGCCCTGACTTGATCAGCTAGCCTGCCCATTTTGAATGCTAAAGGGAAATCGATCAATCTTCCCAAGTGGCTCGCCACCAATCGGAATCACATCGAAATAATTATTATCAATGTTACTAACTACAGGTTGCATAATGAAGATCTGAGAGCGTTTGTCTGTGCAGGGTGAAGTTACTGCCCCAAGATCCCAATATTAGCAATCTCACATAACTCTAATTCACACAGAATCACTTCCTAACACAACTCCTTTATTTGACAAATTAACTATCGTTATATCAGCTCTGTTCTTTTTTGTTTTTGTCTAGTCCTTTGAGAATATGGGTACCATTTTATCATGTGGTTTAACTACGACCTTAGTTCCTTCCAGGAGAGGTTGACATGGGGTCACTGATATGCTCGTAATTGTCTGGGCGGGCAATAGATTTTCTCTTTTAGGTACAGATGTTTCCTTACTTAATTGTCTCTCCTTCCCAGCACAAGCACTTACTCTTACATGACTTTCTGTCGGCAATATGCACCTTCCTGCTTTTACCATTATTCTAATTTTTCCCCTGGAAATGTATATTTGATTACTTATAATAGAATCTAAACTTAGTATAGCCTCGATTCCTGGAATTCCCAACGTGGGCAAGACAGAAAAGTCATGTGTAAACTTCACAGATCCCAGCTTCAAGTTGACGATAGTTGTATGCCTTACATGTAGTTTATTTCTTTCTGGCGTGTCGAGGATGATGGATTCCGCTGACTGTAGTGGGTCTAAGGACAATTCTTTTTCAATGAGCGAAACGCTGGCTCTTTTTTCGATCAGCGCTCGAATACACTTATCTGGTAGGTCACTCCTGACTGCTAACATTCCTAGCCGCCCATTAGGATATGTGGGGCACGTACCAATGACCTGGCTTGTAATACCGCGGCCCCTTGCTCCTGCCCCTAGTGCAGCGGAGGTGAGGTCGAGGGTACCATGGGAGGTCCCAGTGCCTACTCCACCAAGTGCTTCGTAGTCACTCTCACCGCTCCCTCGGTTGCTGCTTTTGATGTCATTCCTGGGGGAGGGGTGGGCGGGAGGGGGGGGGGGGGGGGGGGCTGGCATCGATGTCCCTAGTCTCTCCCTTCCTCTGTTTCCTTTTCCTTGGATATTAGGGGAGGGTTGTGCTTGTGCCACATTCTGCTTGCCCTCGGCGTATTTTGTTAGGGACTCTCAGGATACAGGACCGTAGGGTGACAAGTGTAAAACAAGGTGATCCTTGGGTGGGTCACTCCACTTGTTGGTGCCTCTCTCCCCCAACACTGCTTATATCTGAAAACTCCGTTCACCTGCTAACTACGTTCTCCCCTCTCAAGCTTTGACGGTTGGTGAGTGCCTCTCATGTCTGCCCCTTTCTTGGAATCTGGGCAGTTATTCTCAGTCATTTTTTCTTCTGACAAACTGTCTAGAATTTTATGTATCCCTATCACTAAGTCTGCTAAATAGCTATTGTCAGTGAAAAAATAACCACATAAATAGGGGTTCATTAATATGGTAATATATTTACAAACAATTTTTTTTATCACAATCTGGGAGATTGGCACTCCGTGTAGCAAACAAATCACAATCTAGAAAAATCGTAGTAGCAAAAATAAGAACGGAAACCCCTTGCCAAATTTATGGCATGTAATTTTCTTTCTTGTCCCCTTCTCTCGAATGGGGTGAGGCGTATTTCTCATTTAAACATGTTTTTTTTTTTCTGTTTTTAAGAATAACTTCTTAAACTGTCTCCATCTTCAGCAACCTAATGACTTGAATGGCTTTTTCTCTCTCTGACATCCCATATGTGGCTACGTCAAAGACTCTCAAAATCACTTTCATCAATTGAAGCCCTTAATTTAGCCGCTGATCATCAAAAGGCCTAAACCTTGCCTGGAGTTCCGGCAATTTTTTAACTATGATGTTTTCCGTATTTTCACTCGGCTGTGCATGTGTACTTTCACTGTTTTGCATTTGAACTTCGTTCACATACTTCGGATAAGCTGTGGTTGCGCGCCGCTCCTCTTCTTGATCAACTAAGAATCTGTTCATTAATTCAGCCACCTTATCTAACCTATTTTCTTAGTCCTTCGTTTGTTGTTCTCATCTATATTCTTTACCGACATCACTATAAAAAACTGCTTCTTCATTTTCATCTCCGGCAGCAACAGTGTCTGCTATGTTGGTTCCCGCACATCCACTCCTTTTGAACTTTTATTTCACCGGCTTAAAGAACAAATTCGCT
The DNA here is from genome assembly GCF_036898095.1 of Palaemon carinicauda. Classification (NCBI taxonomy): domain Eukaryota; kingdom Metazoa; phylum Arthropoda; class Malacostraca; order Decapoda; family Palaemonidae; genus Palaemon; species Palaemon carinicauda. The sequence continues at coordinate 137,630,063 of NC_090741.1, read as the reverse complement.
CACAGCATACTCAAAGAGACGTATTTGTACACCTGACACCAATTATGTCTCAGGTCAAGGGATAATGAGACATCGGAACATGGATTTTTTTTCACTTTGCTACAAAAAGGTTTGTGAATACACAATAAACAGCACGGCTACTCTCAGACGATATTCAATGGCCCTTACGTTCACTGAAGTGGTACTGCTCAACCCTTGGCAAGTAAAATGTAATGTCTCTCTCAATAGATTTTGTGGAATTCTCCACTTTGAGGGAATATACTGTCACCAGTAGGGTTTCAACACATTATCTTATGAGACTTTATACATATCACTCATGGCATACTTCAGTGATCATGCACTGCAATTTTTGACAGGCATTACACTCTTAAAAACGTCATTAATCTCACTGTATAAAACATATATTTGGCATACAAGCATTAGGATATATATATATATATATATATATATATATATATATATATATATATATATATATATATATATATATATATATATATATATATATATATATATATATATATATACAGTATGTTTGTGTTTGCGTTAGATTATATATTTATTCCGAATGTATAGAGGCAGATAACAGGAAATACAAAGTCGAAATTGAGAGCCAAGATCTACTCTGCAGTAATATTTGAAACGACAATAACGCTCCAAGTGAAAAGTCACTTTATCGATATTAGAGATATCATGAAGTTAATTTTGGATTTTATGTGTAATTCATAAGTTTATAAACTCACTGGCTGTGCATAATCTACTTTTTATAGATTATAAGTTACATATATATACAGTAAATATATATTTATATATATACATATATATATATATATATATATATATATATATATATATATATATATATATATATATATATATACTGTATATATATGTTTATGT
>NC_090741.1:137614163-137616663 GCF_036898095.1 Palaemon carinicauda | reverse complement strand
CTTTTGTTAAATGTTCGTAAAGGATCATTAATACTATACAAGAATTTGAGGAATCATAAGGTTATAGGAGTTCCATGCATATCATGTACCTAGAACAAATCTCATCACCGCTTTATATAACAATAATTATCTAATATCAATCTTACAAATCACTCAACAACCTGATTAATTTATTTTACATATTAGAGTAAAATTGAAAAAAGTAAGGCAATTCATATTAATTCACGTATATATATATATATATATATATATATATATATACATACATACATACATATATATATATATATATATATATATATATATATATATATATATATATATATATATATATATATATATATTCATATATATTCATATATATCTTTTATCTCTTCAAATATATATTTATGTACTGCGAGGTTGTTGAAAGTATGCGTAGACAGACAACAAAGTGAGAATCACTGAATTCCAGGTAAATTAATTGTCTCCTCGTCATTTTTTTTTATAATGTAAAAGTTCATCAATTGTCTCATTTGGAAGAATCTTATCGTGTTTTTCACTTTAATTAGTTTCCTTTTTAATACGGATATAGCAAGGTTAACAAGAGGTCTTTCTTTATTAATGGTAAGATTAGTATAATTAGAAGTAAGCTAAAAGATCATAATAAAGATGATAAGAGTTTTCCTAGTCTCTCTCTCTCTCTCTCTCTCTCTCTCTCTCTCTCTCTCTCTCATCGTTGCCAAGATCCTTTGACATGCAATGCAAGTGGCATTTCAAAATTTATATCAGAAGCAGGTATTCTTAATGCTATTTAACTTCTATAACATGTACTTTTCTTGTTTTAATTGAATATCCATTTAATCTTTATTTATAATAAATGATATTTGCGTCAATGACCTTCGAGGTCAGGATGCCCGAGAACTTGAAATTCATAAATCAGTTTCTCCTCAACACCATTACCGTTATATATAAAATCAATATTTTTTTATCTGTACTGCTGTAGTATTAATTTTTTGTGTTTTAAATATATTCATAGGCTTTAAATATATGTGAGTTCCATAAAGTTGAAAATTTTTTATTAACTTCGATGGTTAGGAAGATGAAGATTCTAGTTGTATTTTCCATTTTTTTTAAAATCATACCACTGATATCTCAACTCTAATTTGCCTCTTACTTGTCTCAAGTCAACAAGTAGCGATTATTTTTGCGCCTGTTTGTTAATTTTTAATATAACTGCATTAAATAAATATAAAGTTAATAATCCGTACCATAGTTTTCCGTTCGGCATTCGCATATGAAATCAACCTTACAAAATTCAAAAGAGTACAGAAATCCATTAATTAATGTCTGAAAATCTGTATGAATGAACTTCGACAGTATTAATCATGAGGTTGTGGTTTGTCGTTGATGGTTACTCTAATAATAATAGTAATTTAATAATTGCTGAATATCATGTTAGTGGGTCTTCACTATTACTATATACCATGTACGTATCATATGTGGTTAAGTGGTTTTGTCCATGAAACTAGCTTCTTGAATAGGTATATGCTGTTAACCTCTTAATAATGATGCTGAATCCCTTGAAAGACATCTAGCTAAAATTATTAGCCGAGGCAAATTATGAGACATGAATTTATTCTGTAAGAAATTTCTAAATATAATTTAAAGTAGATCAAGGACAGTGGCTCTTTAAAATCTATCTCTTGTTTCTTTACCTATATGAGAGTTTTGTAAAATTTCAGTGGCGATTCTTAATTGCAAATTCATCTTAGAAACACGACGGCCTATTTCTTCTTCAATTAGGCAAAAGAACCGCTGTGTGAGAAAAGATTTAAAGTTTTAGGTTATCAATCTATCCAGGAAAGATAAATTATTTCTTTTATTCTCCTTTCTTTAGATTATTTCTTTTCTGTCTGGTCTTGATTTCTAAGGGAAAAATTTACTTTCTAATAAATCTTTAATTGTCTATATATTCATCTCTCGAACCGTATAACAATTTTATTTTTTTTATAAATGTTGCTTAAGATCTTTCATAATTTGGTAAATTCATTGCATTCCTATATATTATATAACAATATGCATTTAGACCAATCTAATAATCTTGAAATTTTCTATCATAAGCCTTGGTGAATTATTTTCACGTTGAACAGTTCGATATAAGGCTGTCTCCATCGGTTATATATATATATATATATATATATATATATATATATATATATATATATATATATATATATGTATATATATATATATATATATATATATATATATATATATATATATATATATATATATATATATTTATATCATAAGAGTGTTTCTCATCTTGGAACATTTTAAAAATTTCTATTTGATGATTCTCATTTACTTATCTTTTACATATTCCTTCATAAATTAGCTACTCTACTTATACAAATTATGCAGGTCTTGTGTTAACTTTCTTTTTTTACTAGGTTTGTAGATTATCTGGCAATCACAACACATACACAAAAACGCATAGACATACGCGCGATCACAA
>NC_090741.1:137589825-137613663 GCF_036898095.1 Palaemon carinicauda | reverse complement strand
CAAAAAAAGTAAACAAATTATATAATTCTGAATTGTTGAACAATATTGGTCATAAGGAAATTATCCAATTTATATAAACCAGCACTAATATTAAAAACATAATCCGACTTTATCTTTATAATATTTGATTCTATAATATTTCTTTTCACAATATCTTTACAGAATAGCAGCTCTTTAGAGTTCTTCCAGTCTATCAAATGATTATATTCATTCATGTGAACGAATAGTGCGTTGGACATATTACCAACTCGAACGTAGTATTTATGTTGATTTAACCTTGTTGCCAGCATTTTACCACTTTGCCCAATATATTTCAAATTACAACCATTACATGGAATTTCATATATGCAGCCTACACTATTACAAGGAGAGTTCTTTATCAAAATACACTTTATAGTACAAGAATTTCTAAAAACAACATTAACCTTAAAACATCTTAAAATTTTTGGTAGACAGAGAAAACTATCAATATACGGCAAAACTAATAAATTATCATGATTAAAAGATGTTACATTGTCAATTGCATATTAAGTTTTTTTGGCTTTTTGTAATGCTACGTCAAATAGGAATTTTGGATACTTCAAATTAAAGGCAATATCATATATTCTTAAAAACTCATCATCTAAAAATTCTGGGCAACAAACTCTAAGAGCTCTCAAAAACATCGAGGAAAAAACAGAGATTTTACTTTAATATGGTGATTAGAATAAAAGTAATGTAAGACGATACATTGGTGTGTTTTCTAAAAACGCTAAACTTAAATCTATTATTATGTCTATGAACATTTACATCTAAAAAGGGCAGAACAGAAATTCTTTCTTCCTCAATTGTAAAATTAATAGAAGGAACCAGTGAGTTTAGTCTATGTAAAAAAAACAGATCCATCTTCATTTAAAGGCCATATACAAAAAATATCATCAACATAGCGAAACCACAAAACTCTTCCCGGCAAAATATTCACTAAAAGTTTTTTCTCAAAAAATTCCATATAAATATTACTTAAAAGAGGTGATAAAGGGATGGGAGCTAATGGTGAGTTTTAGGCATTTTTATCACAGCTCTGTCATATCACAGGGTGGCCTCTGTGTCCTTACACATTCACCTCAGCATTATTCGATGTTGAATAGTTGTCCTCTTCGTCAGGAGTTGAAGAGATGATGTCGGTCTTGAAGGTGGTGAAGTGGGTGTCCACGAGGGCATCGAGTTTGGTCATCAACTTGGTCAAAATACCAACATCGGGCATGGCAGCATCGTGTAAGTGTCGTACTTAAAGGGCACGAAGTTGGTTCACCTCACTTGGAGAGCCATCTGCGGAAGGTTGCAGGCAGGCGATACTGGTAATTTCCCTATTGACAAGTCACACCTTTTGGTCTCCCAGCGGTTGTTGAGAGAGCTTGAAAAATTTTGCTATACAGGCAGTTGATATTGGTAAATACTTCTCCAGGAGGTATGTTTTGAGGTTTTCGTATGCTGCTTGGGTATCCTTTGCTCACAAAGTCATCAGAGATTTTCGGGAAAGTGTCCTTTTTGATCACTGTGAGAATATAGTCTGCCCTAGTGCTTGACTGAGTCACACCCTTGATGCAAAACTGCACTTCAGCATGCTGGCAAGGCTTGTAGCACGGTATGGTACAGAATGTTTTCTATACTTCTTACCTGGTTGAAATGGAGTATCGTTATTTCGTACCATACCCTGAATTTTTTTCCATAACTTACAGTACGGAAAAAATAACGTAGCGTAATTCCGTACTTTTATCGTACCATAAGCTAGCTCAATCTAAATATTAGAAATCCCCTCTTCATGAAAATTTCAAAGTTAACAAATCCAAATCAGCAAGGGACCTTATGTGTGAATGTGTCCATAATCAGTTTTGATAATCATGATAAATATAGTGATGGTGATGATAGTATTAACAACAACAATGGTTATTAATTACTTATGATAGAAATAGTAATAGCTTCTCATGTCTAATTACAATAAAACAATTACCTCTGCTGCTACTAATACTGCTATTGCTACTATTAATACCACAGCCCTCCCTACTAAAAATGATTTAAAAATTCTATAATAGTCATCATAAATAATATTCCTTTGTTTTTGAAATTGACTAAGGGTATCCAAATGAGGCTTCATGAAACATATTTGCCATAAATCTATTCATTTGGGACATGTAATACTATGCATGGAATCTTACTCAAAACATTTCCCAGTATTGTGACCTTTTGCATACTAATTGTTCAAACCATGACACTTTTCCCTCATGAATCTTAGTAAGAAAAGCTAAATATAGAAGAGTCTAATCATCAGTGGAACTTGAACCAACATTTCTTCTTAATGTTCATAATGGTAACGTGTCTCAAAAAAATAGAGATTTTTTTTCAAATAAAACATATTAATTCAAACTGAATATGCATTATCTCCTAGAATCCTAAAGGCATGCATTATAGCATCCTCCACCTATATTTAATTCATTTAAAATATACCTAAATTTCATGAATGTGCATTATACACATTCTTAGGTGACAGACATTGCGATAAATGATATAGCTATCATGCTTATAATATCTTGTTTATGTTTACGTGCGTGGGTATAGAAAGGAAAAGAAAAAATAAATTGTTAATATAAGATCTTTCATCAACAATATGCATGCGCGGGTATGCAAGTTTGTGTGAGTTAGTGTATATGTGGAAAGATGAGAAAAAAAAATATCTTTAAGAACTACAATGTTAGCATACACATATTCATAACAATATGTATCAACCGAATCAAGACTTGTCAGCTTAAAAATACCTGTTTAGTCATACGGTGGATAACAAAGCTAAAAAAAAAGTAGTTTATTTCGGTAAAATCAACAATAAAATACTAACAGAACTGAAATATCTAGCACTCTAACCAAGTAATAGCTTAATAGATATGCCATATCACGTATGGCCAACACAAAATACAATTTTCAGTTTTTATAAGAAAATTTCAGGCGATTTGATTCCGCCATTTTACTTAACCTAGCCATTGTCTGATTTTTATTTTTTTTATCGTTCATTTAAATCTAATTTAAAAGACCCTGTATTGCAGATCATAGTTCTTAAATACTTAAATGGTTCTACCGCATTAATCATTTCTCATTCCAATGATATTTCATCTTTTATCGCAATGTCCTTTCCCATGAGCTATCTTTCTTCTATCCATCTTCAGCCCAACCTTGCGTGATATTTCATGCATTCTGTTAAGCAAGCATTGCAAATCATGTGGTCTATAGATATATATATATATATATATATACATATATATATATATATATATATATTTATTTATATACATATATATGTATATATATATGTATATATATATATATATATATATACATATATATATATATATATATACATATATATATATACACACATATATATATATATATATATACTGTATATATATATATATATATATACATATATATATATACACACACACACATATATATATATATATACATATATATGTATATATATATATATATATATATACATATATATGTATATATATATATATATGTATTATATATATATGTATATATATATATACATATATATATATATATATATATTTATATATATATATATATATATATATTTATATATATATATATATATATATATGAATATATATGTATATATATATATATATATATACATATGTGTATATATATACATATATATATATATATATATATATATTTGACGGAAAAAAAAAGAATCCCCATAGTTACCAAGGTGGCATTCACCTGGTCCTCTGTCTATAACCCCCTATAACCAGATGATGTAAAAAATTGTAAACTTATCTTTCTTTACAAGAAGAATTGTTTCGACAGATGGGTGGATTCACTTTGATATTACGACGATACAGTTACAATAAAATAACAATCTGTTTTTGGTAGACTAAGAGAAACTTTTATGAGAGAGAGAGAGAATAGGAATCCACAATTATATTGTCCTTCGATGAAAGGTTTCTCGAAATATTGTATAATAAATTAAGATGTTTATAAGATTTTACTTTTGACTATATTCAAGTAGTTATTTCAACTTTTTTTTTTTTTTCATATTTGATTTGTTAAACATTTTGTGAATAAAAAATTAATGAAATTGATCTTAGGTAGAACTATATTGAAATGAAATTCCTTACAGAGAGTCATGAAAACAATTACCTAGTGTTTTGTAAATTTACGGATACTCTAGCACTAAGACATGTAACTATTATTTAGTTATCCTTCCAAAGATTTACAGTGTAATAAAAAATTTCTTTTCCTCCTATTTATTGTTACAGCGGACTTCTTTCTAGGCAAAATACTGTACTTTGTTGGGCAAAATTTATTCCGTTATCTTTAACTTCGAATAATATATTCTGTTTTTTGTTTTTATAAGCATACAATACTATACTAAAACTATATAACTATGAAATTACATAAAAAAAAATATACTAACAAAGAAACTATCATTGCACAAACTATTGGGAAACAAAAGTAACTAAATTTTGGATATTCACTGCCAACAACTTTTTTTACCCCATAGATATGTAATGAAATATATGTTTTCCCCAATTGAATGTTCATGGGGAATGACATTATATCTATCTGCCTATCTATCTATCTATTTATTTATCGATCTATCTAATTTTAACAATCACCAATACATACACATTTATACCTATAATACCTAATTCAATTGATGGCAAGAAATTTATGAATTGTTTATTTTAGCATACAAATGGCGTATCATCTCTGTATCAACATTTAACAAACAAGACTTACGGCACAGTGAGTTCATACAATATTTTAATTTCAGCTTATATATAGTTTGTTAACATACAATAAAAAAAATCTAATCCATTATTCGAAAGCAAGTGAAAATCTCAAAATAAAAAAAATCACTATTCCTCTTTTTCTGACAATCCATTCTCAGCATATTTCCTTTTTGAAATCTAATACAAATTTTATAGTGGTTTTCAAGTCATCAATGTTACTTTACAATTACAGTAAACTATCACGGGAAAAATTATCATTATTTTAAACATAGATTTTCCTAATTATACATATATCTAATAGTAGGATTTATGTAAATATCAATTATCCGTTTCCAAACTGAAAATTGTCACGTTACTGTAATTACGTGCATTGTTATCTAATGCATATTAAATTAGGATTAATATTTATTCATAATAGAAATCTGTTTTCTAAGACATAAAATGTCAACGGGGATAGTATACACTAAAACTAAATCTACACACATAATTGATCTCTTTCTCTCTCTCTCTCTCTCTCTCTCTCTCTCTCTCTCTCTCTCTCTCTCTCTCTCTCTCTCTCTCTCTCTCTCTTATACACAAACACAAACACATGCACACACAAACAAACACGCACACACAATGGTATGGAAAACAAGATTACATGAGATTCGTGACAAAGGAAAAAGCACAAATGCGAACAAGGGGAAAGAAAGGGAGATGGAAATGGAGAGGGGAGACGGACAAAGGCCATTTGTCAAGGGTTGGAAAAGAAGAGGGCAGAGGGATTAAAAGGGTTAATTGCAGAATCGAAACTCCTAGAAGCATCTTTGTGAAAACATCGAATCAGAATCAAATCCTGACACCAATCAAGAAAACAGTATCAATTCTAGCATTGGAATTTGGAAAACAAACAAATTTAGCTGGTGCAGAAATACATATCAATTCTTCTTCATACAAGTATTATAATTTAGGAATGGTTCCCAAGATTAGCACGAAAACATTCCTTATGTGTGTGAGTATGTGGCTCAGGTTTCTGAAGAGATATCCATCTTGCTCAAGCCAATGGTAATAACAGAAAATCTAGGAGGTGAAAAAGATAAATATGATATGTCAAAAATATAAGCTAGATCATAACTAAAGGACCAGAGGAATCCTGCAACGAAAACAAGAAAACAACAAGAAAACAACTGCAGAGCAATAATGGACATGGGTATTTAGACTAATATACAAAGTAATTTGACATAAGTTTTCAATATGTTTTTTCTTTTAATATTTCTTTACATATGCAATCAACGTTCACAATTTTACTAACGCACACACACAGACACACATATACATACATAAACATATATATACAGTAAATATATATATATATATATATATATATATATATATATATATATGTATATATATAAATATATATTTACTGTATATATATGTAACTTATAATCTATTAAAAGTAGATTATGCACAGCCAGTGAGTTTATAAACTTATGAATTACACATAAAATCCAAAATTAACTTCATGATATCTCTAATATCGATAAAGTGACTTTTCACTTGGAGCGTTATTGTCGTTTCAAATATTACTGCAGAGTAGATCTTGGCTCTCAATTTCGACTTTGTATTTCCTGTTATCTGCCTCTATACATTCAGAATAAATATATAATCTAACGCAAACACAAACATACTGTATATATATATATATATATATATATATATATATATATATATATATATATATATTTATATATATATATATATATCCTAATGCTTGTATGCCAAATATATGTTTTATACAGTGAGATTAATGACGTTTTTAAAAGTGTAATGCCTGTCAAAAATTGCAGTGCATGATCACTGAAGTATGTCATGAGTGATATGTATAAAGTCTCATAAGATAATGTGTTGAAACCCTACTGGTGACAGTATATTCCCTCAAAGTGGAGAATTCCACAAAATCTATTGAGAGAGACATTACATTTTACTTGCCAAGGGTTGAGCAGTACCACTTCAGTGAACGTAAGGGCCATTGAATATCGTCTGAGAGTAACCGTGCTGTTTATTGTGTATTCACAAACCTTTTTGTAGCAAAGTGAAAAAAAATCCATGTTCCGATGTCTCATTATCCCTTGACCTGAGACATAATTGGTGTCAGGTGTACAAATACGTCTCTTTGAGTATGCTGTGAGCGAATTTGTTCTTTAAGCCGGTGAAATAAAAGTTCAAAAGGAGTGGATATGCGGGAACCAACATAGCAGACACTGTTGCTGCCGGAGATGAAAATGAAGAAGCAGTTTTTTATAGTGATGTCGGTAAAGAATATAGATGAGAACAACAAACGAAGGACTAAGAAAATAGGTTAGATAAGCTGGCTGAATTAATGAACAGATTCTTAGTTGATCAAGAAGAGGAGCGGCGCGCAACCACAGCTTATCCGAAGTATGTGAACGAAGTTCAAATGCAAAACAGTGAAAGTACACATTCACAGCCGAGTGAAAATACGGAAAACATCATAGTTAAAAAATTGCCGGAACTCCAGGCAAGGTTTAGGCCTTTTGATGATCAGCGGCTAAATTAAGGGCTTCAATTGATGAAAGTGATTTTGAGAGACTTTGACGTAGCCACATATGGGATGTCAGAGAGAGAAAAAGCCATTCAAGTCATTAGGTTGCTGAAGATGCTGCGGCAATGGAGACAGTTTAAGAAGTTATTCTTAAAAACAGAAAAAAAAAAACATGTTTAAATGAGAAATACGCCTCACCCCATTCGAGAGAAGGGGACATGAAAGAAAATTACATGCCATGAATTTGGCAAGGGGTTTCCGTTCTTATTTTTGCTACTACGATTTTTCTAGATTGTGATTTGTTTGCTACACGGAGTGCCAATCTCCCAGATTGTGATAAAAAAAATTGTTTGTAAATATATTACCATATCAATGAACCCCTATTTATGTGGTTATTTTTTCACTGACAATAGCTATTTAGCAGACTTAGTGATAGGGATACATAAAATTCTAGACAGTTTGTCAGAAGAAAAAATGACTGAGAATAACTGCCCAGATTCCAAGAAAGGGGCAGACATGAGAGGCACTCACCAACCGTCAAAGCTTGAGAGGGGAGAACGTAGTTAGCAGGTGAACGGAGTTTTCAGATATAAGCAGTGTTGGGGGAGAGAGGCACCAACAAGTGGAGTGACCCACCCAAGGATCACCTTGTTTTACACTTGTCACCCTACGGTCCTGTATCCTGAGAGTCCCTAACAAAATACGCCGAGGGCAAGCAGAATGTGGCACAAGCACAACCCTCCCCTAATATCCAAGGAAAAGGAAACAGAGGAAGGGGAGAGACTAGGGACATCGATGCCAGCCCCCCCCCCCCCCCTCCCGCCCACCCTTCCCCCAGGCTCCCCCAGGCATGACATCAAAAGCAGCAACCGAGGGAGCGGTGAGAGTGACTACGAAGCACTTGGTGGAGTAGGCACTGGGACCTCCCATGGTACCCTCGACCTCACCTCCGCTGCACTAGGGGCAGGAGCAAGGGGCAGCGGTATTACAAGCCAGGTCATTGGTACGTGCCCCACATATCCTAATGGGCGGCTAGGAATGTTAGCAGTCAGGAGTGACCTACCAGATAAGTGTATTCGAGCGCTGATCGAAAAAAGAGCCAGCGTTTCGCTCATTGAAAAAGAATTGTCCTTAAACCCACTACAGTCAGCGGAATCCATCATCCTCGACACGCCAGAAAGAAATAAACTACATGTAAGGCATACAACTATCGTCAACTTGAAGCTGGGATCTGTGAAGTTTACACATGACTTTTCTGTCTTGCCCACGTTGGGAATTCCAGGAATCGAGGCTATACTAAGTTTAGATTCTATTATAAGTAATCAAATATACATTTCCAGGGGGAAAAATTAGAATAATGGTAAAAGCAGGAAGGTGCATATTGCCGACAGAAAGTCATGTAAGAGTAAGTGCTTGTGCTGGGAAGGAGAGACAATTAAGTAAGGAAACATCTGTACCTAAAAGAGAAAATCTATTGCCTGCCCAGACAATTACGAGCATATCAGTGACCCCATGTCAACCTCTCCTGGAAGGAACTAAGGTCGTAGTTAAACCACATGATAAAATGGTACCCATATTCTCAAAGGACTAGACAAAAACAAAAAAGAACAGAGCTGATATAACGATAGTTAATTTGTCAAATAAAGGAGTTGTGTTAGGAAGTGATTCTGTGTGAATTAGAGTTATGTGAGATTGCTAATATTGGGATCTTGGGGCAGTAACTTCACCCTGCACAGACAAACGCTCTCAGATCTTCATTATGCAACCTGTAGTTAGTAACATTGATAATAATTATTTCGATGTGATTCCAATTGGTGGCGAGCCACTTGGGAAGATTGATCGATTTCCCTTTAGCATTCAAAATGGGCAGGCTAGCTGATCAAGTCAGGGCCTTATAGGGTCCACATTCCTTTCTAGGGGGATATAGAAAGGGAAATTAGTAAATTAAGTGAACAAGGGATAATCAAGGCGAGCAAATATTATTGGGCTTCTCCAATTGTAGATGTTAGGAAAAAGGATGCCTCGGTAAGAATGTGTGTTGATTATAGAAAGTTGAATGCAGTCACTAAGAATAATGCATTTCCATTGCCCTTGATCGATGAATTACTCGTGAAGGTACGGGATGGTAAATATTTTACAACTATTGATTTAAAATCTGCATACTATCAAACACCCATTCAGGAAGACAGTAAACGTAAAAACGGCATTTATTGCTAATGATCAACTATTTCAGTTTAATTTTCTTCCTTTCGGTGTTAAAAATTCTCCTAGTCATTTTTCTAGAGCAATGATGGCGGTTTTGTCGCCCTTAACTGGCAATAATATTCTTGTTTATTTAGATGATATCATAATTACAGGGAAAACGGCCGAAGAAAATAATAATAATATTTGTAAAGTTTCAGAAACATTGCGAAGTAATGGTATGATAATAAATTTGTCAACGTGCAAATTTTCTCTAAACAGGTAGAAGTTTTAGGTCAATAATACCCCAAAAAGGTATCCAGCCCTGCCCCAGTAAAGTAGAAGCTATTAGAGATTTTCCCAGGCCAAGTACCCCTAAGGAAGTAACTGGGTTCCTTGGCCTTGCTGGGGGATTACCATAAATTCATAAGAGGTTTTGGAGAGATAGCGAGACCCTTAGATGCTTTAAATAAACAAAAAGTAATAAATTTGGGAGTGGGAGAAGAAAGAGCCCTTAACCATATGAAAGCTGCCTTAACAAAGAATGACTTATTCGCATATCCTAGATTTCATTGACCATTTTTAGTGACAACAGATGCGAGTAGCGTATCTATTAATGGCATAATTTCTCAACGATATGATAAAGGTAGGGAGCAACACATTTGTTTTGTTTCCAGGTCATTAAAAGGGAAAGAAAAGAATTATAGTACCCTCGATCAAGGGGGCATTGGCTATTCTTTGGGTTCTAGAGAGGTATCGGTTCTTTTTATAAGGTCAGCCGATTGAGTTGCAAAAGGTGACTCGACGTCTACACAAGCAAGAGAGATTGAAAGATTTCTAGAGATTAACATAATGGGATTTGACCACATGAAAAGTAAAGCTAACAAGGTAGCTGATGCCCTCTCTAAAGGGGCAGTAATAGGTGTAACGACTAGGGCACAAAAGAGGAACGGAGAACGAAACCAAAATATTGAAGGCGTTCATTAGAATAAAAAACGGTTTGTGAATTCCCGCAAGGAGCAATCAAAATAAGAGATCTGCAAGCGAGAGAGAGAGAGAGAGAGAGAGAGAGAGAGAGAGAGAGGAGAGAGAGAGGAGAGAGAGAGAGAGAGAGAGGTGAGCGTGAATACGTGTGGGGTGAATGAGTTTCTATGTTGTTGGAGGTGGGATGGACTTAGGATGTTGGCACATAAAGAAAGTCAGAAAGGGACAGAGAAAAGAGGAAGGGATGAATGAGTATGAGCAGTAATTAAAGGGGAATCAGAGGGTTGTCCATCATTTCTGACAGTGCCTCGTGAGAATTTATTTTTTATAGAGAACGATATTTTATATTGTGCTTAAGAGAAGAGGGGAATGGAATTTTGTGCACGGGTAGTTCTACCTCCTTCTTTAATTAATCGAGCCATCCACATTATACATGCAAGTCCATATGCAGGGCATTTAATGATTGATAAAATGTTAAGGAGAGCTCGTGAATCCTTATTTTGGTTGGGAATAAAAACATCTATAGAAAATTATAGAAAATGTTGTCATTCATGTAACTGTTTCAAAGAACATGAAAACACGGCACCCAAGACCTGAAAGTAGCCAGTGATTCATAATAAATTTCATAGGGTACATGTGGATGTGGTAAGACCAGTTCCTACTGGTATAACACAACATAAGTAAATATGTGTAATTGTGGATGCATTTACTCGTTACACTCATACTTAGGTAATGTTGGATAAATCAGCAAATTCATTGGCCTAGGTTTGTTTGCCCGAAAATTGGGATAAGTGATAATGGTCTCAAGTTTATAAATAAGGTGGTGAAATCGGTCACGGACTTGATGAAAATTGAACACTTTTCAGTGGAGGCATTCAGCCATTCAGCTAATGGCTTAATTCACATAATAGGGAAGTAGTGCAAATTTTACGTTACTTAGTATCTGATAATCCTTTTCATTGGCACGCCATGCTTCCTACAGCTGAGCTAGCTTTGAACATTGCTAATAATGCCTGCTCAGGGACATGTCTTTCTTTTTAGTGTATGGACAGGATCCTGTGTTACCATATAAGGTTCTGATTAATTTGCAACAGTTGCAAGATTATTGAACTGACCAATACCATGTCTACTTACTAAATCATTTAAGGCGAGGAATGAACACCACTGAAACGTTTTTGAAAGAGATAATGAAAACTACATCTCAAAGTACGATGGTCGGTTCAAAACTGCACTGGTAAAACTATTTGAGGGCGATCGTAGGTATTTGAAACAATTACAAATTAGGAAACACAAACTAGAGCTAGGGTAGTTTGGTCCATACCGAGTAAAGATTGTTAAATCCACCACAGTAAGGAATACAAAGCATTATCAATGGCACAGTGTCTTACATCATCAGGCACACATACATATGGTGCTGGAAGAGGTACTTCTCAAAAGTGTCAATGAGAGTGTACTTCCTTTCCCCTGCATATGTGACATTCCATGAGTTGATGAGTAGGAAATATTCTTTGCTGTTGTTGCTGTTGTTTGAACAGACCTCATTTCTTTTTTTTAATGAGATGTAAATAAACTTGATGGTAATACTGTGTTCTTATGTTGGTGCAAAATGTAGAAGTAAAGTACTGTAAAAAAAATTGCTGAGTGTAGCAATCCGTATAACATACTATTGAGTGAACCTAAAAACAAATAGAGAGGTTAAATAAATCAGAGGTGATCCGTCAGGAGGATACTGTATTATTTATGTATTATATGATTCCTGGTTGCTGGGACCACACAGGTTCCAGAAGAGCGAGTGGCTATATATTTAAAGTTCGGCCTCGAGGAAAGGCAGTGTTGGAGAAGATTTAGATGTGAATACCTTAAACTTAGAATTAAAAGAGAAGGGCGGGAAACTGAATGATTATCTCGGGAAATGGGCTAGTGGCCACCGATTGATAGTTACAAGTACAAGTGTGGTAGTGATTTGAAAAATGGCGACGCGGTGGTGTCGAGTTTTGTTGCGAGATTGGGCCGTAAACCCGTACAAGTAAAATCGAAGGATGAAGGAATATATAATCCTACCCCTATCACGCCCAAAAGGCCATTATTGCCTGCAACCAGAGGGAGATTAATGATGAGGTTTGGTAATATCGAAATTTACAGGTTTTTTTTCATATACCTTCAGAATTCTGTATTTTAGTTGCGGAGGTCATAAGAAGGAATGAGTTAAATAATTTTATACACTGTATATTGAGTACAATTTTACATGCAATATTTATTTATTTATTTATTTTTTTTTTTGAAGAGGTCTGTTATTTTTTCGGAGTGATAGCTATGTACATATTTTATGTTGCATTTTTGCCTAGTACATGACATGCCCTATTCGTGGAGTGAGGAATTTTTTTTTTTTTTTTTTGTGGAGGGGGGGGGGGGTTAATGTCCTAATACTAGTATGCAAATTATGTGTTTTATACAATAAGATTAATGGCCTTTTTAAGAGTACCATGACTGTCAAAAAATGTAGTGCGCGATCACTGAACTCGATTGTAAGTGACGTGTACAAAGTCTATTAAGGTAATGTGTTGAAAGTCTATTGGTGATAGTATATTCCTTCACAGTGGACAATTTCCAAAAATCTAACACTGCAGCATATTGACAGAGACACATTGCATTTTACTTGCCGAGGGTTAAGAAGTACCACTCGAGGAAACATAGGAGCAAGTAGGTACTCGTCTGAGAGTAACCGCGCTCTGTATAATGTATTCACAAACCTTTTTGTAATAATCTGAAGAAAACCCATGTTCCGATGTCTCATTATTCGTTGGCATGGGACATGTATATATATATATATATATATATATATATATATATATATGTGTGCGTGTGTGTGTGTATATATATATATATATATATATATATATATATATATGTGTGTGTGTATATATTATATATATATATATATATATATATATATATGACATTTACGTATTCATTTCCATCATAGGATAGTATTTGTTATGAGAGTGACCAAATAAACAAATATTTAGGAGAGTAATTAATATATCGTCCTGAATTATCGTAAATTATGTTGGAATAATCTTTTTTTCTAAAAGATTACTATCTGGGGTAGATACAATATAAAATCTTTACTGCTCAAATGGCTCTAGACCATATTATTGTGGATTTACTTAAGACCAAAGAATCAGTCCCAATTGTTTTTCCGATATACATATATTCTGGAATTTAGATCCCTAGTAGGTTTAAGGTAATTTACGGATATAAACTGCGGTGATTTGTTTTCTTTTCCGTCCAATATTTCCTTTTTTTAACATGATTTTCCCACTTAAGAGAAGATGCGTTAAAAAAACGGGCGAGTCCTACCCTCTTAATCTTTATTGCAATTAATGTCTTCAATTTGTTTCAGAAATATATTGTACCTTGAGGAATAACATGGGAATCTGGAATGAGATATTTTGCGATATAATTAGCAAAGTGACTGCACAAGGTATTTTCTTTGTATGTGTTTTAGTTTAGGAGATTTTTACAAATATATTGTGCGAACAAACCAACATTCAGTAAAAATATATTACTAAAGATTTTTTTTTCAAGTTTTATATACTGTATATGTCCTTTGAAAACTACCATTATTCATTGCCAGGTTCAAATAAAAAGAAGAATGAGTAAGAAAAAAATCAGAATTCAGAATTTTCATAAAGATTGTTTTTCTATTATTCAATTAATATACCATGTTTAAAGTTGAATCCTAACAAAACTCAAAGTATGATTGTAAGTAGGTCAAGGACGGTGGCTCCTCAACATCCGGATCTCAGTATTGGTAATGTTTATTTAAATATGTATGACTCTTTCAAAATTTTAGGTGTGATTCTCGACAGTAAATTTACTTTTGAGAAACATATAAGGTCTGTGTCTTCTTCAATTGCACAAAAAATAGGCTTATTGAGAAAGTCTTTCTAGATTTTCGGCGATCAATCTATTCTGAAGAAGTGTTTTAATTCTTTCACTCTACCTTGTTTTGAGTATTGTTCTCCTGTCTGGTCTTCAGCTGCTGATTCTCATCTTAATTTGTTGGACAGAAACTTACGGTCTATTAAATTTGTTATTCCTTATCTAGATATTAATCTCTGGCACCGTCGTTCAATTAGTTCATTATGCATGTTGCATAAGATTTTTCATAACTCTGACCATCCTTTACATTCAGATCTCCCTGGACAATTCTATCCTGTTCATAATACTAGGCAGGTAGTTAATTCTAATAGCCAGGCCTTCTCCATCACGAGGCTCAATACTACGCAGTACTCTAGAAGTTTTATTCCAGCTGTTACCAAGTTGTGGAATGACCTTCCTAATCGGGTGGTTGAATCAGTAGAACTTCAAAAGTTCAAAGTTGGAGCAAATGCTTTTTTGTTGACCAGGCGGACATGAGTCTTTTTATAGTGTATTTATGACATATTTGTTTTTGATGTTGTTAATAGTTTATATATGACATGTCTGTTTTGACGTTGTTACTTATTTTAGAATGATTTATTGTTAATTTGTTCTCTTCATTTATTTATTTCCTTATTTCCTTCCCTCACTGGGCTATTTTTCCCTGTTGCAGCCACTGGGCTTATAGCATCTTGCCTTTCCAACTAGGGTTGTAGCTTGGATAATAATAATAATAATAATAATAATAATAATAATAATAAGCTTTCTTAGATATGAGACATCAACATCTAAAAGTTTGTCTCATGACCAAAGAAATTCCCAGATATTCAGTAGAAGATATTTCTTCATTGCTTCATGTTTTATTTCTTTTAATTCGTCAATATTTTATGCCTTACATTGGGTGATTTTCTCCCCATAAGTACATAAATAATAACCCAAATATACATACGTAAAAATATACACGCGTAAACAAACATACACTCAAACACAAAGGCACACAAAGACTTAGGAAAGGAGCTCAATATCTAGCAGTGTCAACTCTCTCGAACATCACCGTAATGTTTCACGATACAGGAGCAGAAGTAAAGGGACTAACATACATAATAAGATGACTATTTATAAAAACTGAGTAGTTATGACAATAGTATATCAATAGAAATATTTTATCTATTTTGCATTTTTTTTCTGCGAACAGACGAGAGGTATGTCAAATGATAATAATAGTTATCATGCATATCATGAGGAATATGTTAAAAAGGGTCCACAATATAGACATACAATTGCTGATTTTGGGGCTAATGGATGATATGAGGATAAAGGGGAATACATAACTAGTATTGCATATGCTGTATTTGCATATATAATTAAAACCATTGCTAGTTTGCAAGTTTATATCTACCTCTGGAATAAGAATATTCAACGAACAGTGAACTTCCAGTTTATACCTACCAATGTCCTGCCAGCGGGTAGACTTTACAATAAATATCCCTGATGCAAATATGCAAAATGAATATATCTTTTTTTCCAAATATCAAAATTGTATACCTAACTCACGCCTCGTACCTCTGCTATAAGAGGTTCATTTATAACAGTGCTCGGACACTTTATAATGAGGTGACGGTCATGTTAGTAAAATACCTCTGTAAAAGGAGGAATGTGTTTCTGGTAGAGGAGAGAGAGAGAGGAGAGAGAGAGAGAGAGAGAGAGAGAGAGAGAGAGAGAGAGAGAGAGAGAGAGAGAGATATTCGTATAAGTTCGTATGCGAGCACTTAAAGGGGAGGTTTTAATGTTGACTGCAACCTGCCACACTGCTTTGATCTTCATGTGCACGTGCTTGGGTTAAAGAGAGTTATTGCCTGTGTGGGAGGGTGTGTGGGTGTGAAAATGTGTGGGTGTATGTGAATATGTATGTGTATGTGGTAAGAAAGACGTCCTTCATTAGAACCTAATTTGAATGCGTGAAGATGCGAAGGTAAGGCAGAAAGGTCAATAGGATTGGAGAAGAGAGAGGAATAAAGAAAAAGGGTTTCGTGTGCATGAAGACGATGTTTATAGTTACCCTCTCCGATCATTTGGAGCATTTTGGAACCTTTTTTTCTAAAAGGAAATACAAAGCATTGATATTCTTTATCAAAATTGGTTTTACATTAGAATTATCATGGAACATATACCCGACAGGAAAATATTCCATAATGATGCCTCATTTATGGTAAATGAAGTATACGGTAATGAAATGTGATAATTTCTTATTTGCAAATATTTTTACCAGTATCAAATGAATATAAATCTAATCACTAGAGATATCCAGAATTGATATTAAAGTAAAATAACGACAATAATACATTAGATCAGTGTCTTCTTCAATTGTACCCAAAAGTGGCTTATTTAGAAAGTTTATTGAGATATTCGGTGATCAATATGTTTGCAAAAAGTGTTTTAATTCCTTCATTCTAACTTGTGTCGAGTATTGATCTGCTGTCTGATCTCAAGCTGCAAAATTTCAAAATTATTTATTGGACTGGAAAATACGGTCTATTACCTCCCTTATTTCTTATATGGATATTAATATCTGTCACTATAGTTCAATTAGTTTTTTATGCATGGTGAATAAGATTTTTCATAATTCTGATCAATCCTTATATTCAGATCTCCCAGTACAGTTATATGCTGATCTTAATTTTAGGCATGACGTTAATTCTAATAGCCAGGCATTTCCATCAAGAGGCTAATTACTATAAAATATTCTATTAGTTTAATTCCACTTGCGTCCAAGGTGTGTTATGATCTTCCTAATCGGGTAGTTGAATTGATAAATCTTCAAAAGTTCAAACTTACAGCAAATGGTTTTTATGTTGAATATGCTGACATAGGCATTTTCAAAGTCTATAAATTAAATATCTGTTTGAATGTTATTACTGTTTTTGAAATATTTTATTTATTTTTTTCATTATTTTTCCTATCGTTTATCTATCTCCTAATTTCCTTTCCTTAATGTCCTAATTATACTCGTAAGAGCCCTCGGGCTTATAGCATATTCCTTTCGAAGTTAGGGTTGTAGCTTAACAAGTAATAATAATAATAATAATAAAAATAATACAATAAAAATAACTCCATTCATTTCTTCTTATAACCTCTGCAACTAAAACACCAAAACACTAATATAGCAAAAAAAAAAACAAAACAAAAAATCACATCGTCAGAATTATACCTCATCAAAAACCTAACTCTGATTACGGGCAATACGGGGTTTTTAGGCGGGGCAGGGGTATAAATAGTTATTCCTTCATCCCTCAATTTTATTTATTCGGGTTTACGCCACAATTTAGCAACGCAACTCACCACCACCTTTAAGCCATTTATTTGAAATCACTACTACGCCTACACTTTCTACTATCAACCCGTGGCCACTACATGTTTTCCCAAGAAAATTTTTCATCTCGCCCTTCTCTTATAACATTAATTATAAGGTATTTACATCTGCACATTCTCTAACACTCCCTATCCTCAGGGCTGAACTTTAATCCTGCAACCACTTACCATTCTGGAACCACCCCGGCACCAGCAACCAAGAATCATATAAATACATGAACAATACAGCATCCGCCTGAGGGATCTCACCTGATCTGTTTAACCTCTGATTTTCTTTGGGTTCACTCAACAGTAAGTCACACATATTGCCACACTAAGCAAAATTACCACAAAACTTTACGTAAACGTTAAGCATCAACATAAGAACACATTGTTATCATCAAGTTTATTCAAAACACGTCAAAAGAAGAAATGAGGTCTGTTAAAAAAAAAAATCAACTCATCAACTCGAGGAATGTCACGTATGCAGGGGTAAGAGGGAACATTCTGATTGACACTTTTGAAAACTACCTCTTCAGGCACCACATGTATGCGTGCCTGATGATGTTTAGACACTGCCCCATCAATAATGCTTTGTATCACCACAATATTAGGTTTATCTATGTTTATTCAGTGCTGACCTCAATAAGCTGGCTCTTTTTTTAGTTTCCTAGCTTGTAATCGTTTCAA
This sequence comes from Palaemon carinicauda, assembly GCF_036898095.1. Taxonomy (NCBI): domain Eukaryota; kingdom Metazoa; phylum Arthropoda; class Malacostraca; order Decapoda; family Palaemonidae; genus Palaemon; species Palaemon carinicauda. The sequence continues at coordinate 137,595,192 of NC_090741.1, read as the reverse complement.
ATACACACGATTGCCCACAAATACTTTTACCCGTGTGGTTTTGAACCGACCATCATACTTTGAGCTGTGTTTTCCATTAGCTCTTTGAAAAGAAAACCTTTTAGTAGTTTTCTTTAATCTCCTCAATAAATTTATCAAATATACTCGATATTGCTCAGATGGATAATTTGGTAATTGTTGCGAATTAATGAGGACCGTATATGGTAACACAGGATCCTGTCCAAACACTAAAAAGAAAAGCACGTCACTGGACGAAGCGTTATATGCAATGGTCAAAGTTAGCTCAGCTGTAGGAAGCATGGCGTGCCAATGAAGAGAATTATCAGATACTAAGTAACGTAAAATTTGCACTGCTTCACTATTATGTGAATTAAGCCATTAGCTGAAGGGCTGACTGCCTCCACTGAGAAGTGTTCAATTTTCATCAAGTCCGTGACCGATTTCACCACCTTATTTATAAACTTGAGACCATTATCACTTATCCCAATTTTTGGGCAACCAAACCTAGTAATGAATGAGCACAGCGCCTGGGGTAATGAACTCGCCGACTTATCCAACATTGCGTAAGTATGATTGTACCAAGTAAATGCATCCACAAATACACATATATACTTATGTTATGTTAAACCAGTAGGAAATGGTCCTACCACATCCATATGCACCCTATAAAATTTAATAGGAATCACAGGCCTTCTTTTGGCTACTGGTACAGTGTTTTAATGTTCTTTGAAACAGCTATAAGCAAGACAACATTTAATATAATTTTCTATAGATTCTTTAATTCCTAGCCAAAAGAAGGATTCACGTGCTATCCCTAATATTCTATCAATCCCTAAATGACCTGCATATGGACTTGCATGTAAAATGTGAATGGCTCGATTAATTGTAGAGGGAGGAAGAACTCCCCGTGCACAAAATTCCCTCCCCCCTTTTTGTAAGCAAAGTATAAGATATCATTTTCTATAAAAAAAATTCTTACGAGGCACCTTCAGAAATGACGGATAACTCTTCGATTCCCCTTTAATCACTACTATCACTTTTTCCATCATTCCCATTTTTTTCTCTCCCTCTCTGACTTCTTTTATGCCACAGCCTCCCGAGACAATCACATCTGCATCATCAGGGCATTCATTCTGGACACCTTTTATCATGTCCTTAGCCACCCACAGATATTCACCTTCACCGCTCATATCTCTCTCTCTCTCTCTCTCTCTCTCTCTCTCTCTCTCTCTCTCTCAGAACAGTAACTCCTCTCTATCTCTCACCCAGTATTCTGATTGTTCCTAGGGGGAATTCACATCCTGTTCTCTATTTTTTCTATTTTGATGGTTGTCTTCAATATCCTGGTTACGTTCTTCGTTCCTCTTTTGTGCCCTACTTCTCACTCCAATTACTACACCTCTAGAGAGCGGATCAGCTACCTTGTTAGCTTTACCTTCTATGTGATGAAAACCCTTTATATTAAAGTATAACAATCTCTCAATCCAGCTCGCTTGTCAAGGGGTCAAATCTGCTGTGAAAAAGAGGTCACATAACTTTGCAACTCAATCGGCTGACCAAACAAAAAGAACCGATGCCTCTCTAGAACCAAAAGAATAGCCAAAGCCTCTCAATCGAATGTACTTGACTTCTTTTCTGCCCCTTTAATGCCAGGGAAGCTAAACAAATGGGTCGCTCTCCTCCTTTATCATCTTGTGAGAAACTACGCTACCAATAGTTACACTACTTGCATCGGCTGTCACTAAAAACGGGCAATCAAATCTAGGATATTCGAGAAAGTCATTGCTAGTTAAGGCAGTTTTCAAATGGTTAAAGGCCCTTTCTTTCTCCACTACCAAAATTTATTACTTTATGTTTCTTTAAAACGTTTAAGGGTCTCACTATCTTTCTAAAACCCTCTTATGAACTTACGGTAATACCCCGGCGAGCACAAGTAACCCAGTTACTTCCTTAGGGTTACTTGGCCTGGGGAAATCTCTTATAGCCTCTACTTTACTGGGGGCAGGTTTGGATACCATCTAGGGTTATTATGTGACCTAAAATTTTTACCTGATTACAGAAAAAGTTGCACTTTGACAAATATATTTTCATACCATTACGTCGCAATGCTTCTAAAAACTTTTGCGAATATTATTATTCTGTTCTTCGACCGCTTTCCCCTATAATCATGATAACGTCTAAATAACAAAGAACATCACGGCTAGTTAAGGGAGACAAAACCACCTTCATTTCTGTAGTTAAATGACTTGGAGTGTTTTTAAACACCAAAAATAAAATAAAACTAAAATGGTTGATTGTTAGCTATAAATGCCATTTTACATCTACTGTCTTACTCAATGAGTACTTGATAGTATCCTAATTTTAAGATCCATAATTGTAAAATATTTTACTATCCCATAACTTCACAAGATAATTTTTCGATCAAGGTCAATGGAAATGCAATATCTTTAGTCACTGCAATCAACTTTTCATAATCAAACACACAATCTTACTGAAGCCATCCTTTTTCCTAACAGCTAAACTTGGAAAAGCCCAGGGGGATTCGCTCTTGCGATTATCCCTTGTTCCCTCAATTTACTAATTTCCCTCTCAATTTCTCCCTGGATATGAATGGGTGCGGTTTAAGGCTTGCCCAGTTTCAATGGTAAAGGTAAATCGATCAATCCTGCCGGGTGGCTCATCTCCAATTGTAATTACCTCGGAATAATTATTGAAAAAGTCACTAACTGCAAGTTGATTTCTGACGGACATAGTCTTTCCCGCTTGCATAATCAAGTTTTGAGTCCGTTCGTTTGTGCGGGCTGGAGTTGTGGTTTCCAACATCTCATTATTAGCAATTTCACATAACTCTAATTCACACATAAAATCACTTTTTAACACATCTCTTTTCTTTGACAAATCAACTATCGTTATATCAGCTCTGTTACCTTTCACTTCCGATAAGCACTCTATAGTTACATGCTAACAATTGTGATGGGGTTTAACAATGAGCTTGGCTCTTCCGGGAGAAGGCGACACAGGGTCACTGATATGCATTGTAAGTGGCTGGGGAGACAACACTTATCCTCTCTCAGGTACAGCTGTTTCCTTATCTGAATGTTTTTTCCTAGCCTACACAAGCTCCTAATCCCTCATGACTTATTATCGGCAAAATACCCCATCCTGCTTTTACTGTTATTGTATCTTTTCCTGCAAAAAATCATATTTGATTACTAGAAATGAAATCTAATCCTAAATAGCCTTGATTTCTGGAATTCCCAAGGTGGGCAAGACAAAAAATTCATATGTAATCTTCACAGATCCCACCTTAAAGTTGAAGATCCTTGTATGGTTTATGCATATTTTATTTCTCATTGGCTTGTCAAGGACGAGGGATGCTGCTTACTGTGGTAGGTTTGAGGAGAATCTTTTTTCAATCAGTGAAACCGCTGGTTACTATGTTGATCAGCGCTTGAATTGATTTGTCTGGCAGGTCAATCATAACAGCTAACATTCCTAGTCGGCCACTACGATTTATGGGGCTTCGGGCAAATGACCTGAGCAGCAATGCTGCTGCTCCTTAGTGCTGCGAGGGTGAGCTGTGGGTACTGATGGAAGTCCCAGTGCCTGCTCTAAGTCTGTCTTTGTTACTCTCATCGCTGCCTCGGCTGCTGCTTCTGATGTCATGCGAGTGGTATTGATCTCCCTCGTCCCCCCCATCCTCTGCTTTCCTTTCCTCGGATGTTGAGCGGAAGGAGGTGTAAGTGTGCCAGAGCCCGCCCTCCCTCGGCGTTTTTTGCTAGACACTCTCGAGATAGATGACCGTTGGCCTGACAAGAGTAATAGCAGGGGGATCCTTTGGGTTGGGTACTCCACTCATCAGTGCCCCTCTCCCCCAAACTGCCAGCATCTGAAGATTTCTTCTTACTTTCTGATTATGTGCTCTCGCTTACTGAAGAAATTTATTTCTATTTGAGCACGATGTTGAGTTGATATTTATCCATATTGACTCATTATGGGTAACTTGAATGAATTACTATTAATTGTGTCACATGGTGGGCCGGGAAGTAGGGGAACACTCGCTGGTAAGAGACTGATGTCTCGCCAAGTAAATCCTGAACTGCAGATTAGCAGTTAGGTTTCAAACTTTATTTATGGCCTCTCGTAGTATGATTGGAACCGACCTGGCCTTTCATTAAAAATGGCTAGGGTTCAATACCAAGTATGAGGTAGAAAATTTATTTCTATTTCAGCACGATGTTCTATTGATATTTATCCACATTGAATCACTAGGGGTATTTTGAATGAATTACTATCAATTTTGTCACGTGGTGGGCCGGAAAATCGGGGAAAACTCACTGATAAGAGACTGATGTCTCTCCAGGTAAATCCTTTATCTGCAAATTAGCAGTTAGGTTCCGACTTCTTTTATGACCTCTCATGGAATGGTTGAAACTGACCTGGCCTTTCCTTAGATGGGGCCAGGTTCGATCCTAAGTAGGAGGTAGAAATTTATTTCTATCTGAGCAGGATGTTCTGTTAATATTTATCCATATTGACTCATTAGGGGTAATTTGAATGAATTACAATCAATTGTGTCACGTGGTGGGCAGGGAAGTAGGGGAAAAACTCGCTGGTAGGAGACTGATGTCTCGCCAGGTAAATCCTGAACTCCAGATTACCAGTAAGGTTCCGACTTCTTTTATGGCCTCTCCGTGGATTAGTTGGAACTGACCTGGCCTTTCATTAGAAGGGGCTAGGGTTCGATCCCAGATGTGAGGTAGAAATTTATTTCTATTTGAGCAACATGTTATGGTGGTATTTATCCATATATATATATATATATATAGATAGGTATATATATATATATATATATAGATATATATATATATATATATATATGTATATATATATATATATATAAGGGGTTAAGGGTCGTGCATGCATTTGAATGCAAATATATATATATATATATATATATTTATATATATATATATATATATATATATATATACAGTATCTATATATATATATATATATACGTATATGTACATATATATATATATATATATATGTATATATATATATATATATATATACATATATATATATATATATATATTCATACATACATATACGTATATATATATATATATATATATATATATATATATATATATCTCTTACTAGAGCAAGATTATGTACTTCGTTTAGAAATAGAAAAATCTCGACTCTTGACGAACGTTTTACCACAATGAAGAAGAGGTTTCCCGCATGTTAAAAACATTTCTGGGTGATTTTCAAAGTTGGTATATAACACTTTAGCTTTTTCATAATTTTAGTTGTTCACAGCAGAGATTGAAAGTTTTGTTGGAATGGGTTGAACCA
>NC_090741.1:137559825-137572325 GCF_036898095.1 Palaemon carinicauda | reverse complement strand
CCAAGTAACAAACTACCAATTAGCTACGATGGTGAAGATGGGTTGATTTCAATTCTAAGTACAAAATACCTGAATTCGACAGGCATAAGTACAGTAGAATTGTCATTGACTTTTATCTTCCTTCGTGGCCGAATGGGTTACTCACTGTCTATATAAGCTTGCCGACCAGGGTTCGATTCCCGGCCGGAGCCAAGCTCTTGTCTTTGTGAGATTTCGCCTGGGGCTCTGATCCCGAGGTCGTTAAGAGAATCCAGACATTAATATATCAAAATATATATGGCTTATTTGAATATGAAAAACACGTAAAAATGTGCAAAATTTATCATTAATTGAATGCCAAGTAACAAACTACCAATTAGCTACGATGGTGAAGATGGGTTGATTTCAATTCTAAGTACAAAATACCTGAATTCGACAGGCATAAGTACAGTAGAATTGTCATTGACTTTTATCTTCCTTCGTGGCCGAATGGGTTAGTCACTGTCTATATAAGCTTGCCGACCAGGGTTCGATTCCCGGCCGGAGCCAAGCTCTTGTCTTTGTGAGATTTCGCCTGGGGCTCTGATCCCGAGGTCGTTAAGAGAATCCAGACATTAATATATCAAAATATATATGGCTTATTTGAATATGAAAAACACGTAAAAATGTGCAAAATTTATCATTAATTGAATGCCAAGTAACAAACTACCAATTAGCTACGATGGTGAAGATGGGTTGATTTCAATTCTAAGTACAAAATACCTGAATTCGACAGGCATAAGTACAGTAGAATTGTCATTGACTTTTATCTTCCTTCGTGGCCGAATGGGTTAGTCACTGTCTATATAAGCTTGCCGACCAGGGTTCGATTCCCGGCCGGAGCCAAGCTCTTGTCTTTGTGAGATTTCGCCTGGGGCTCTGATCCCGAGGTCGTTAAGAGAATCCAGACATTAATATATCAGAATATATATGGCTTATTTGAATATGAAAAACACGTAAAAATGTGCAAAATTTATCATTAATTGAATGCCAAGTAACAAACTACCAATTAGCTACGATGGTGAAGATGGGTTGATTTCAATTCTAAGTACAAAATACCTGAATTCGACAGGCATAAGTACAGTAGAATTGTCATTGACTTTTATTTTCCTTCGTAGCCGAATGGGTTAGTCACTGTCTATATAAGCTTGCTGACCAGGTTTCGATTCCCAGCCGGAGCCAAGCTCTTGTCTTTGTGAGATTTCGCCTGGGGCTCTGATCCCGAGGTCGTTAAGAGAATCCAGACATTAATATATCAAAATATATATGGCTTATTTGAATATGAAAAACACGTAAAAATGTGCAAAATTTATCATTAATTGAATGCCAAGTAACAAACTACCAATTAGCTACGATGGTGAAGATGGGTTGATTTCAATTCTAAGTACAAAATACCTGAATTCGACAGGCATAAGTACAGTAGAATTGTCATTGACTTTTATCTTCCTTCGTGGCTGAATGGGTTAGTCACTGTCTATATAAGCTTGCCGACCAGGGTTCGATTCCCGGCCGGAGCCAAGCTCTTGTCTTTGTGAGATTTCGCCTGGGGCTCTGATCCCGAGGTCGTTAAGAGAATCCAGACATTAATATATCAAAATATATATGGCTTATTTGAATATGAAAAACACGTAAAAATGTGCAAAATTTATCATTAATTGAATGCCAAGTAACAAACTACCAATTAGCTACGATGGTGAAGATGGGTTGATTTCAATTCTAAGTACAAAATACCTGAATTCGACAGGCATAAGTACAGTAGAATTGTCATTGACTTTTATCTTCCTTCGTGGCTGAATGGGTTAGTCACTGTCTATATAAGCTTGCCGACCAGGGTTCGATTCCCGGCCGGAGCCAAGCTCTTGTCTTTGTGAGATTTCGCCTGGGGCTCTGATCCCGAGGTCGTTAAGAGAATCCAGACATTAATATATCAAAATATATATGGCTTATTTGAATATGAAAAACACGTAAAAATGTGCAAAATTTATCATTAATTGAATGCCAAGTAACAAACTACCAATTAGCTACGATGGTGAAGATGGGTTAATTTCAATTCTAAGTACAAAATACCTGAATTTGACAGGCATAAGTACAGTAGAATTGTCATTGACTTTTATCTTCCTTCGTGGCCGAATGGGTTAGTCACTGTCTATATAAGCTTGCCGACCAGGGTTCGATTCCCGGCCGGAGCCAAGCTCTTGTCTTTGTGATATTTCGCCTGGGGCTCTGATCCCGAGGTCGTTAAGAGAATCCAGACATTAATATATCAAAATATATATGGCTTATTTGAATATATATATATATATATATATATACGTATATATATATATATATATATATATGTATATATATATATATATATATATGTATATATATATTTATATACTGTATATATATATATATATATATATACATATATATATATATATATATATACATATTTAGAAAAATTTAGAAAATATTGAAAAGTTTTAAAAAAAAAATTCAAATCAACATAAGTATTTTACAACCTCATCAAGAACATAACTCTGATTGGGGGCAATACTGGCTTTTTGGGCGGGACAGTGGTAGGAATAGATATTCCTTCATCTCTTGATTCGTGTTTACGGCACAATTTCGCAACACAACTCACCACCACTGTTTTGCCATTTATTTAAAATACTACTATACTTGCACTTATAACTTTCAACCGGTAGTAACTGGCCGTTTTCCTAAGAAAATCATTCATCTTCTCGCCCTCCTCATAAACATTAAGTACAAAGTATTTACATCTTCACATTCTCTTACACTGCCTATCTTCAAGTCTGAACTTTAATCCCGCAGCCACTTACCATTTGGGAACTGCCCTGGCCCCAGCACCCAGAAATCATATAAATACATGAACAATACAGCATCTGCCTGACGGATCTCACCTGACCTATTTAAGCTCTGAATTTTTATAGATTCACTAAACAATTTATTACACGTATCGTCACACTATGCAAAATTACCACAACACTTTACGTATAGACTAAGCATCAATATAAGAACACATTGTTATCATCAGGTTTATTAAAAACACGTAAAGAAAAGAAATGAGGTCTGTTCAAACAACAACCGCAAAGGGGAAAAAAAATTCTACTCATCAACTCGAGGAATGTCACATATGCAGCAGTAAGATGAAACATTCTGATTGATACTTTTGAAAACTACCCCTTCAGGCACCAAAAGTATGTGTGCCTGATGATTTTAAGACACTGCCCCATTCATAATGCTTTGTATCACAACAGTGTTAGATATAACCATCTTTACTGGGTGCGGACCTAAATATGCTGGCTCTAGTTTTTGTTTCCTAGCTTGTAATCGTTTCAAATACAAACGATTACCCACAAATACTTTTACTGGTAGGGTTTTGAACCGACCATCATATGTTGTCCTGTGTTTTTCATTAGCTCTTTTCAAAAACCTTTCATTAATTTTCATTACTCTCCTCAATAGATTCAATAAATATACACGGTATTGCTCAGTTGAATAATTTAGTGATTGTTGCGAATGAATATGTACCGTATATGGTAACACAGGACCCTGTCCCTCCAATAAAAAGAAAAGCATGTCCCTGAGCGAAGCATTATATGCAATATTCAAAGTTAGCTCAGCTGTAGGAAGCATGGCGTGCCAATGAAGAGGGTTATCAGACGCTAAGTAACGTAAAATTTGTACTACTTCCATATTATGCAATTTCACTAATCTATTAGCTGAAGGATTAAATGCTTCTACTAAAAGTATTCAATTTTCATCAAGTCCGTGACCGATTTCAGCACTTTATTTATAAACTCGAGACCATTGTCATTTATTAATATTTTCGGGCAACCAAACCTAGTAGTGAAAGAGCACACCCCCTGAGCTAATGAATTTCCGACTTATGCTACATTACGTAAGTATGAGTGTACCGAGTATATGCATTCACAAATACACATATATACTTATGTTGTGTTAAACCACTAGGATATGGTCCTACCACATCTATATGCACCCTTTAAAATTTAAAAGGAATCACAGGCCACTTACTGGCTACCGGTACAGTTTTTTTATGTTCTTTGAAATACCTACAAGCAAGGGAACATTTATCATAATTCTCTATAGATTTTTAAATTCCTAAGCAAAAGAAGGATTCACGTGCTCTCCTTAATGTTCTATCAATCTCTAATAGACCTGCACATTGACTTGCATGTCCAATGTGGATGGTTCAATTAATTAAAGGAGGAAGAACTACACGTGCACAAAATTCCTCTCCCGTCTTCTTGTAAGCATAGTATAAAATATAATTTTCTCTAAAAAAATTCTCACGAGGCACATTCAGAAATGACGGATAACTCTTCGATTGCCCTTTCATCACTGCTCGCACCCTTTCCATCCATCCGTCTTTTTTCTGTCCATCTCGGACCTCTTTTGTGTCCAAACCTACCACGTCAATGACATCCGCATCATCAGGGCATTCATTCTGGACACTCTAGGTCAAGTCCTCAGCCACCCACATATATTCACCTTCACAGCTCTCTCTCTCTCTCTCTCTCTCTCTCTCTCTCTCCAACAACTGTAACCCCTTTCTCTCTCATAAAGTCTTCTGATTGCTCCTTGGGTGAATTCATATCCCGTTCTCTATTTTCTCTATTTTGATGGTGTCTTCAATATTTTGGTTACGTTCTTCATTCCTCTTTTGTGCCCTAGTTGTTACTTCTATTACTGCAGCTCTAGAGAGAGCATCAGCTACCTTGTTAGCTTTACCTTCTAGGTGGTGAAAACCCTTTCTATTAAACTCTAACAATCTCTCAATCAATCTCGCTTGTTAAGAGACCAAATTCCCTCTGAAAAGAGGTCTTGTAAAGGATAATGATCACTTTGCAACTCAATCCACTGACCTAATAAATAAAAAAAAAAAACGATGCCTCTATAGAACCCAAAGAATACCCAAAGCCACTCGATTGAATGCACTATAATTTTTTTTCTACCACTTTTAATGGCCGTGAAGAAAAACAAATGGGTCGCTCTCTACCTTTATCATCTCGTTGAGAAACTACGCCACGAATAGCTACGCTACTCGCATATGTTGTCACTAAAAACAGGCGATGAAATCAAAGATATGCTAGAAATTCATTGCTAGTTAAGGCAGCTTTCAAATGATTAAAAGTCCCTTTCTTCTTCCGCTCCCCTATTTATTGTTATTTTTTTCTTTAAAGCATTTAAGGGTCTCACTATCTCTCCAAAACCTCCTATGAATTTACGGTAATACCCAGTGAGCCCAAGGAACCCAGTTACTGTCTCAGTGTTATGTGGCATGGGAAAATCTCTAATAGCCGCTTCTTTACTGGGGTAGTATTGGGTACCTTCTGGGGTTATTATGTGAATTAAAAATTCGACCTGTTTAGAAAAAAATATGCACTTTGACAAATTTATTTTCACACCGTTACGTCGTAATGCTTCTAAAACTTCACGCATATTATTATTCAGTTTTTCGACAGTTTTCTCTGTAATTATGATATCGTCTAAATAAACAAGAACATTATGGCTAATTAAGGGACTCAAGACCACCATCATTACTCTAGAGGAATGACTTGGAACATCTTTAACATAAAAAGGAAAAACATTAAACTGAAATAGTTGATTATTAGCTATAAAGGCCGTTTTACATTTACTGTCTTCCTGAATGAGTGTTTGATAGAATCCCTATCTTAAATCAACAGCTGTAATATATTAACTATCCCGTACCTTCAAAAGAAATTTTTTTATATACGTCAATGGAAATGCATAATCCGTAGTGACTGCCTTCAACTTCCTATAATCAACACACAATCTTACTGAGCCAACTTTTTTTCCTAACAGCTACATTTGGAGAAGCCCAAGAGGATATGCTCGACTCGATTATCCCTTGTTCCTTTAATATACTAATTTCCTTTTCTATTTCTCCCTGGATATGAATGGGTATGTTATAAGACCTTGACCTGATCGGCTACGCTTGCCCAGTTTCAATGCTGAAGAGAAATCGATCAATCCGGGCGAGTGGCTCATCTCCAATTGCAATTACATAGGAATATTTTTGACAATGTCACTAACTACAGGTTTAAATTCTGACGGACATAATTTTCACGCTTGCATAATCAAGTTCTGAGTGCCTTCGTCTGTGCGGGCTGGAGTTGTAGGTCCCAACATCACATTATTAACAACTTCACATAACTCTAATTCACACACAGAATCATTTTTTAACACAACTCTTTTCTTTGACAAATTAACTATCGTTTATATCAGCTCTGTTACCTTTTATTTACCATAAGCCCTCTAGAATTACATGCCACTTAATTGTGAAAGGGTTTAACAACGACCTTGGCTCCTTCCCGAAGAGGGCAAACACGAAGTCACTGATATGCTCGTAAGTGGCTGGGGAGACAAAATTTAGTCTCTCTCAGTTACAGCTGTTTCCTTACCTAAATGTCTCTCCGAGTCCGCAAAAGCTCTTACTCTCTAATGACTTTTTATCGGCAAAAATACACCCTCCTGCTTTTTCTGTTATTACACCCTTTCCTGCAAAAATGCATATTTGATTGCTAGAAAGGAAATCTATTCCTAAAATAGCCTCGATTCCTGGAACTCTCAATGTGGGCAAGAAAAAAAAAATCATGTTTTGAACTTCACGGATCCCACCTTAAAGTTGACAATCGTTGTATGGTTTATGCATATTTTATTTACTCCAACCGTGTCAAGGACGAGGGATGCGCTTATTACAGTGAGTTTGAGGAGAATGATTTTTTCAATCAGTGAAACGCTGGCTCCTGAGTCAATCAGCGCTCGAATGGATTTATCTGGAAGGTCAATCCTAACCGCACACATTCGTAGATGGCCACTATAATATTTGGGGCTCGGGCCAATGACCTTAGCAACAATGCTGCTGCTCCCTAGTGCTACAGGGGGGGAGGTTGGGGGGTACCGATGGAGGTCCCAGTGTGTGCTCTAAGTCCGTCATTGCCTCTCCCATCGCTTCTTTGGCTGCTGCTTCTGATGTCATGCGGGGGGGTATTGATCTCCCTTATTCCCCCCTTCCTCTGCTTCCTTTTCCTTTTATGTTGAGCTGGGGGAGGTGTGAGTGTGCCACAGCCTGCCCGCCCACGGCATTTTATGCTGGGCACTCTCGAGATAGGCCTGACAAGTGTTACTGCGGGGGTATCCTTTGGGTGGGGCACTCCACTTGTCGGTGCCCTTTACCCCTTCACTGCCAGCATTTGAAGACTCTTCTCCCCTTCTAACTAGGTTCTCCCCCTCTCCTGCTTTGGGGATTGGTGAGTGCCTCTTACGGCTGACAACTTTTAGAAATCCTGAAAGTTATTCCCAGTCATTTATTCTTCTGGCAAACTGTCTAAAAATGTATTAAATCTCAATCACTATGTCAGCTAAAAAGTGATTGTTTATCCAAACAAAATAACCCCATAAATACGGGTTTACTAATCTGCGAATATGTTTTATGGGCAATTTCTATTTGAAGACGACATTGTGTTGATATTTATCCATATTGACTCATTAGGGGTAATTTGAATGAATTACTACCAATTGTGTCACGTGGTGGGCCGGGAAATCTGGTAAAACTCGCTGGTAAGGGGACTGATGTCTCGCCAGGTAAATCCTCGGACAGCTAGGTAGAGTCAGGTTCCAATTTCTTTTATGGTCTCTCGTGGCATAGTTGGTTTCGACCTGGCCTTTCATTAGAAGAGGCTAGCGTTCGATCTCAAGTATGAGGTAGAAATTTATTTCTATTTGAACACGACATTGTGTTGATATTTATCCATATTGACTCATTAGGGGTAATTTGAATGAATTACTACCAATTGTGTCACGTGGTGGGCCGGGAAATTGGGTGAAACTCGCTGTTAAGAGACTGATGTTTCGCCAGGTAAATCCTCGGACAGCTATGTAGCGTCAGGTTCCAATTTCTTTTATGATCTCTCGTGGCATGGTTGGTTTCGACCTGGCCTTTCATTAGAAGGGGCTAGCGTTCGATCCCAAGTATGAGGTAGAAATTTATTTCTATTTGAACACGACATTGTGTTGATATTTATCCATATTTACTCATAAGGGGGTAATTTGAATGAATTACTACCAATTGTGTCACGTGGTGGGCCGGGAAATTGGGTAAAAACTCGCTGGTAAGAGACTGATGTCTCGCCAGGTAAATCCTCGGACAGCTAGGTAGTGTCAGGTTTCCAATTTCTTTTATGGTCTCTTGTGGCATGGTTGGTTTCGACCTGGCCCTTTCATTAGAAGGGGCTAGCATTCGATCCCAAGTATGAGGTAAAAATTTTATTTCTATTTGAACACGACATTGTGTTGATATTTTATCCATATTGACTCATTAGGGGTAATTTGAATGAATTACTACCAATTGTGTCACGTGGTGGGCCGGGAAATTGGGTAAAACTCGCTGGTAAGAGACTGATGTCTCGCCAGGTAAATCCTCGGAAAGCTAGGTAGCGTTAGGTTCCAATTTCTTTTATGGTCTCTCGTGGCATGGTTGGTTTCGACCTGACCTTTCATTAGAAGGGGGCTAGCGTTCGATCCCAAGTATGAGGTAGAAATTTATTTCTATTTGAACACGACATTGTGTTGATATTTATCCATATTGACTCATTAGGGGTAATTTGAATGAATTACTGCCAATTGTGTCACGGGGGTAGGCCGAGAAATTGGGTAAAAACTCGCTGGTAAGAGACTGATGTCTCGCCAGGTAAATCCTCGGAAAGCTAGGTAGCGTCAGGTTCCAATTTCTTTTATGGTCTCTCGTGGCATGGTTGGTTTCTGACCTGGCCTTTCATTAGAAGGGGCTAGCGTTAGATCCCAAGTATGAGGTAAAAAATTTATTTCTATTTGAACACGACATTGTGTTGATATTTATCCATATTAACTCATTAGGGGTAATTTGAATGAATTACTACCAATTGTGTCACGTGGTGGGCCGGGAAATTGGGTAAAAACTCGCTGGTAAGAGGACTGATGTCTCGCCAGGTAAATCCTGGGACAGCTAGGTAGCATCAGGGTCCAATTTCTTTTATGATCTCTCGTGGCATGGTTGGTTTCGACTTGGCCTTTCATCAGAAGGGGCTAGCGTTCGATCCCAAGTATGAGGTAGAAATTTATTTCTATTTGAACACGACATTGTGTTGATATTTATCCATATTGACTCATTAGGGGTAATTTTGAATGAATTACTACCAATTGTGTCACGTGGTGGGCCGGGAAAAATGGGGTAAAACTCGCTGGTAAGAGACTGATGTCTCGCCAGGTAAATCCTCGGACAGCTAGGTAGCGTCAGGTTCCAATTTCTTTTTATGGTCTCTCGTGGCATGGTTGGTTTCGACCTGGCCTTTCATTAGAAGGGGCTAGCGTTCAATCCCAAGTATGAGGTAGAAATTTATTTCTACTTGAACACGACATTGTGTTGATATTTATCCATATTGACTCATTAGGGGTAATTTGAATGAATTACTACCAATTGTGTCACGTGGTGGGCCCGGGAAATTGGGTAAAACTCGCTGGTAGAGAGACTGATGTCTCGCCAGGTAAATCCTTGGAAAGCTAGGTAGCGTCAGGTTCCAATTTCTTTTATGGTCTCTCGTGGCATGGTTGGTTTCGACCTGGCCTTTCATTAGAAGGGGCTAGCGTTAGATCCCATGTATGAGGTAGAAATTTATTTTCTATTTGAACACGACATTGTGTTGATATTTATCCATATTGACTCATTAGGGGTAATTTGAATGAATTACTACCAATTGTGTCACGTGTTGGGCCAGGAAATTGGGTAAAACTCGCTGGGAAGATACTGATGTCTCGCCAGGTAAATCCTCGGACAGCTATGTAGCGTCAGGTTCCAATTTTCTTTTATGGTCTCTCGTGGCATGGGTGGTTTCGACCTGGCCTTTCATTAGAAGGGGCTAGCATTCGATCCCAAGTATGAGGTAGAAATTTATTTCTATTTGAACACGACATTGTGTTGATATTTATCCATATTGAACTCATTAGGGGTAATTTGAATGAATTACTACCAATTGTGTCTTGTGGTGGGGCCGGAAAATTGGGTAAAAACTCGCTGGTAAGAGACTGATGTCTCGCCAGGTAAATCCTCGGACAGCTAGGTAGCGTCAGGTTCCAGTTTCTTTTAAGGTCTCTCGTGGCATGGTTGGTTTCGACCTGGCCTTTCATTAGAAGGGGCTAGCGTTCGATCCCAAGTATGAGGTAGAAATTTATTTCTATTTGAACACGACATTGTGTTGATATTTATCCATATTGACTCATTAGGGGTAATTTGAATGAATTACTACCAATTGTGTCACATGGTGGGCCGGGAAATTGGGTAAAACTCGCTGGTAAGAGACTGATGTCTCGCCAGGTAAATCCTCGGACAGCTAGGTAGCGTCAGGTTCCAGTTTCTTTTAAGGTCTCTCGTGGCATGGTTGGTTTCGACCTGGCCTTTCATTAGAAGGGGCTAGCGTTCGATCCCAAGTATGAGGTAGAAATTTATTTCTATTTGAACACGACATTGTGTTGATATTTATCCATATTGACTCATTAGGGGTAATTTGAATGAATTACTACCAATTGTGTCACGCGGTGGGCCGGGAAATTGGGTAAAACTTGCTGGTAAGAGACTGATGTCCTCGCCAGGTAAATCCTCGGACAGCTAGGTAGCATCAGGTTCCAATTTCTTTTATGGTCTCTCGTGGCATGGTTGGTTTCGACCTGGCCTTTCATTAGAAGGGGGCTAGCGTTCGATCCCAAGTATGAGGTAGAAATTTATTTCTATTTGAACACGACATTGTGTTGATATTTATCCATATATATATATATATATATATATGTATTTAGTATAAAATATATATATATATATATATATATATGTATATATATATATATATATATTTATATATATATATATATATATATGTATATATACTGTATATATATATATATATATATATACATATATATATATATATATATATATATATTTATATATATATATATATACTATATATTTATATATATGTATATATATATATATGTATATATATATACACACACATATATATATATATATATATAAATATATATATATATATATATATATTTATATATAAATATTTATATATATGTATATATACACACACACACACACATATATATATATATATATATGTGTGTATATATATATACATATATATATTATATATATATAAATATATATATATAGATATATACATATATATATATTATATACTATATACTATTGTATTTAAATATATATATATATATATATACACACTAATATATATATAGTATATATATAATACATATATATTATATATATATATATGCATATACTGTATATATATATATATATATATATAGGTACTATGATGGCCAGGGTACTCATGCTACCGCTGGAGAGTTATGGGGTCTTTTGACTGGCCAGACAATAGTACAGTGGATCCTTTATTCTGGTTATGGTTTATTTTCCCTTTGCCTACCATATACACCCAATAGTTTGGCATATGCCTTACACATCTTTTTCTCTCCTCATACACATGAAAACACAGATTACCAAACAATTCTTTTTACTGCACTGTAATTGTTCAGTGGCCCACTTTTCTCTTTGTAAGGGTAGAATACACTCTTTAGCTACGGTAAGCAGCTTTTCTCTGAGAAGAATACTCCAAAATCAAAGCATTGTTCTCTAATCTTGGATAGTGCCCTTAGCCTCTGTACCATAGTCTTCCACTGTCATGGGTAGAAGTTCTCTTGCTTGAGGGTACACTCGGGCACACTATTCTATCTTATTTCTCTTCCTCTTATTTTGTTAAAGTTTTTATAGTTCAAAAAGGAGATATTCATTTTAATTTGGAGGTTCTTCTTGAATTTTTTTTTCACTTGCCTCACTGAGCTATTTTCCCTTTTGGAGTCCCTGGCCTTGTAACATACTGCTTTTCCGATTAAGGTTGTAGATTAGCAAGTAATGATAATAATAATAATAATAATAATGATAATAAGAATAATAATAATAATAATAATAATAATAATAATGATAATAATAAAAATGATAATATATCCATCTATTTACCTATTTATCTCATATTAATATATATATATATATATATATATATATGTCTTACTTATAACTTGTAATCGAACAGTTTTAACATGTTTTTTTTTTTCATAAAGGCCCATAAAAGAAACACAGGAAATATGAATAAATCACACTACTGTATATTTCGGTCAATAAACATCGACCCTCTTCAGGATGTAAAGTAAAAAATGAGGGATACAGTGGAGAGTGACGGTTTTATATATGAAAGCAAAAGGGGTGTGTTCAATTGTTCTATAGTTGTTATAATTGCTGGAAGGATTAGCCAAATTTAATTACATCCAGGGTGCGTCTTCTTATTGTTGAGCCGCTTGGAGGAAGTCTTGAT
>NC_090741.1:137558054-137559325 GCF_036898095.1 Palaemon carinicauda | reverse complement strand
CACGTATATATCTGATGACAAGATCTTTTTTAGTCTCCAATTGTGTCGTTGCAGAGTGATGGGGAGACTGCAGCCAGGAGACCGGTGAAAACTACTTTCAAATTGAAGAGGGGACCTATACCCAGAACCCCCTAGGCAAGATGGCACCTACCCCATGACGCCCAAAGGATCATGTCTTGATAGTCAGCCACGCCTATTTTCAGTTTGAAGAGAGCCATGATTAAGGGCTAACGTCCTTCCGTTGTGCCCGAGGGCACCCAAGATAAGCCTTTTTGACTAGTATTTTTCTTGGTGTAATGTAAGAACTTTTGTTTGGTCTCCCGGCTGTAGTCTCGCCCGATCGACGATGTGTATTCAAGTGATGTAAGAGCACATATTTAATAGTCATTTGAGAATCTTTTAAATATAAAGACTATTTAATCACAGTAACCATAACTAGTGACTTTGATAACGTAAATGAAATGGTCAGAAATAATATGATAGCTCTTTGTTCATATACATGTAAGTTTGAAAGATCAAATTCACCTCTGTCTTATCCCGTTTCCTGAATTATAACTTTCAAAAATAATTTTCTGTGCATTAAGACACTCATAAGCACCTCTCAAACCTGACTAACTCTGTCTCTCATACGTGAACATTAATATTTCATTCTATGTGTTTATAGGTAAAGGGAAGTGAGTATTATAACTAAATTTATAACGAGGAATATTTATAAGTGGCCTAATAAAATTAGGATGAAGAGGAATCCATTAAAATTTTTGCTTGATAGTTTTGTAACCTTGTGTGAACCATAAGACGTAAGTGTAACAGATACGTACATGTAAATTTTCGTATTGTTTATTCATTTGAGTGTTAAAGGGCTAATTCTCAAATTAATTATTCATGTAAAATTAATTTCTAGAGAAACAAGTGATTGTATTATTTTTTGTATTGATTTGTCTTAAGTCTCAGGTCTCGTTCAGATTTAAATTTCGAAAGATTTATTTTTATTGGTAATTCATTTGAATTGTTATTTTTATAGAATATATTTGATTTTTTAAAAGTGTGTATTAGTTTGATCACCAGTATTCATTTCAGTACTTCCCTCGAATCCTTGACCAAAAACCAAAGTTAGAGGTTCGTTTTAGAATAGTTCACATAAAGTAATCGCACAGGTTTTTTTTTTTTTTTTTTTTTTCTTTTTTTTTTAATAGAGACCTTGGGATATTCATTGTTCTATAAAATCTAAATATTAATTGTTCATTAATATTTTTTACACTATTATTGTTCAG
>NC_090741.1:137550554-137553054 GCF_036898095.1 Palaemon carinicauda | reverse complement strand
TTCCCTTTTATTTCCAATAAGCCCTCTAAAATTATGTGCGCCCAATTATCATAAGGTTTAACAACGACCTTGGTTCCTTCCGGAACAGGACGACACGTGGTCATTGATAGGCTCGTAAGTGTCTGGGGAGACAACACTTCTCTACTCTCAGGTACAGCTGTTGCTTTACTTAAATGTCTCTCCGAGCCTGCACAAGCAATTACTCTCTCACGACATTCTATCAGCATAATTTACCCTTCTGCTTTTACTGTTATTATATCCTTTCCCTCAAAAATGCATATTTGTTTATTAGAGATGAAATCAATTCCTAAAATAGCCTTGAATCTTAAAATTTTCAAGGTGGGCAAGAAAAAAAAATCATGCGTAAATTCCAAAGATCCCACCTTAAAGTTGACGATCATTGTATGGCTCATACATATTTTCTTTCCTCCTGGCGTGTTGAGGACAAGGGATGCCCTTGACTGTAGTGGGCTATGGGAAAATATTTTTTTTCAATCAGTAAAAAGCTGTCTCCTGTGTTGATGAGCACTCAAATGGATTTATCTGGCAGGTCAATCCTAACTGCTAACATTACTTTCTGGCCATTACGATAAATGTGGCACGGGCCAATGATCTCAACTACAACCCCGCTGCTCCCTAGTGCTGCAAGGGCTTTGTCGGGGGTGCCGATGGAGGTCCCACTTCTTGCTCTAAGTCCATCGTTGTTACTCCGATCCCTGCCTCGGCTACTGATTTTAATGTCATGCGGATGGGTATTGATCTCCCTCGTCTCCCCCTTCCTCTGCTTCATTTTCCTTTGATGTTGGGCGGGGCGAGGTGTGCATGTGCCACAGCCCATCCGCCATCAGCATTTTTTGCTGGGCACTCGGGATACATGACCGTAGGCCTGACGGTGTCCGGACAATTCGGTCCCAGACAATTCGGTCCCGGACAATTCAGCCCTGGACAATTCGGTCCCGGACAATTCGGTACTAGGACAATTCGGTACCAGGACAATTCGGTACCAATTAATTCTTATAATATGGAAAAACAGTATTTTTTCAATTTTCATCGTTTCTAAAATTCCTCTGAGTTCTAATTTTTGCTTTTTTATTATAGATATAAAAAAAGTCCAATTGATTTATCCTTGTTAGTGCGATAAATAAAAAAAAAATACATTCTTTGTTTCTTTATTATATAAAAAATGAAACAGTAAAAACCATAAATTTCTTATGTTAAAAGTTTGTATATAAAAATAAAATAGTAAAAACTATACATTTCTTGTCGTTAAAAGTATATAAAAAATTTAAACTTTAATATTATGAGCGATTGCTTTAAGGAACTGCATTCTTTCTGCTTGATTATATTTCTCCATCGTCTCATATTTCGACTAATATGAGCTAGTTTCGTTATATCAGTAAGTGCTCACTCATTTAAATTTCCTAGTTCTTCTGTTAGAATTGAACGAGAAGATGTTTCACTTGTGATTGTCCCTCCTTGATATTTGCAGTAGCAACTTTTGCACTCACTTCAACTGCAGTTGTGCTATGAATTTGTTTTCCAATATATTTGAGCGCATGAAAATTAACATTTGAGTGAAGCCATGCTTTGCAAGTCCATCTTTCAAAACGCCAATATATCTTCGTACCATCAGCATTTTCTTTATGTTATTGGTACACGTAGTTTTCCTTTTCAACTAATTTCCTTTTTCCTTTTTCCGACTGTATGCAGTTGAAAGACTCCATTGTGTGAATGATGGGGTGAAACTACACTAAAAAGTCAGGAATAAAGAAACTAATAAAGTCGTTTTCTTTATATATTTTTTTTTTAAACTAAGGGAATAACCAAAGTAATCGTTTAGTAATGAAATAGTTAGGTGGATTGTTTATGTTATTTGTGAACAACTAGTGAATAACCAAACTAAGTAGTTAGGTATTGAGGTGATATTAAATATAAATAGTTCATAATATGTAATATAAAACTATCATATTTTCCTGATTTTAAAAAGTTACAAGCCTGGTACCGAATTGTCCGGGGCCAAACTGTTCAGGATCGAATTGTCCGGGACCAAATTGTCCAGGACCGAATTGTCCTAGCACCAGGCCTGGCATGTGTAACAGCGGGGGGATCCTTTTGTGGGGCACTCCAATCGTCAACGCCCCTCTCCCCCACACTGGAAGCATCTGAAGACTTCTCACCTGCTGATTGCATTCTTCTCTCTCCTGCTTTGTGGGTTGGTGACTGCGTCTCACGTCTGCCAACTTCTCGGAATCAGGCCAGTTATTCACAGTAATTTTTTCTTCTGGCAAACTGTCTAATATGTTTTATATCGCATTTTTTACGTATGCTAATGAGCGATTGTCATAGAACAAATAACCATATAAATACGGGTTTACTAATCTGCGAATATGTTTATGGGAAATTGCTTTTTATTCATCTACAGTGAAATTGGCTTTCCGGGTAGCAGACGAATAGCAATCGCGAAAAATACGAGTTGCCAAACTAAGAACGGATTCATCTT
>NC_090741.1:137540554-137545554 GCF_036898095.1 Palaemon carinicauda | reverse complement strand
TATAATTATGTATGTCCGCTCGATGGTAATGGTTGTTTATTGTTGTTATGGGGAACTGCTGTTAAGGTTCTATTATGGTTTGTACTGTTAACGTTTTCTGATGCTTTCTATATAACAGCGAGTCTAGTTTCTGTAACTGAATTGTCAGTATCACTATGGATCCTTGTCTAGGAATAAACTGCACTTAAAATATACCTCAATGTTTATTTGGATCTGGAATGATATATTACATGGCGCAGTGAGTCTCGAGGTCTACGTGGCGAAATACACCGTTGGAAAGGAAGACTTGCAATGGATACTGCATTGAAACTTGGCGAAGAAGCACTCCTTTTAACGAAAGAGGACATTCAGCAGCTTACTCGTGACGATATTGTGAATTATCTCCGTGTTTTGGATGTGTCTTTCAGCCCCATGGATAGTACAGTGAGACTGAACAGTCTCCTCCAAGGTGCTATTAGAAATGCTAAAAGGACTGAAACGGATGACGGAAGCATGAAACACGAGGACGCAAATACAGGTTCAAATGATTCAATGATGATCATGTTGCAAATGCTACAACAGCAGATGAAACTTCAGGAGGATCGATTTTTGCGCGAGCAGGAACATCGGGATCGGGAGCAGGAACGTCGGGATCGTGAACAGGAACGTTGTGATCGTGAACTTACCGCTCTTCTTAACCGATTTGGACCTACTACTCCTAGTGGGGCAGAAGATAATCCTGGGGACCCCCGTCGAAATATTCCTGCGAAAATTTCGATACGGCCTCCAGAGTTGCTTGAGGATGGTGTTACCTTAAAATCATTTAAAAGGTGGGAAGCCAGTTGGAAGAACTATGCTCAAGTTGCAAAGCTGAGTGAGAAACCTAGGGAGGATCAAATAGCCACCTTTTGGTCGTTTTGCAAGCCTGACTTCCTACAAAGGGTTCGTCATGCGGTTGAGATTCCTTTAGACACGGCTTTGTCACTGAATGAGATAATTGAGCAAATCAAAAAGTATCTCAAGGACCAGCGGAACGTTGCAGTGGACAGATACAAATTGGTCAGAAGAAAGCAAGATGCTGGCGAATCTTTTGATGACTTTTTAGTTGATCTTCGTGAGCGAGCAGAGGACGCCAACCTTGCTGATATGACTTCTGATGAGTGGATCACTACTCTCATTGTATCTGGTGTACGAGACGAGGAAACGAGACAAGAGCTTTTAAGTAAAAAACCCACTCTTAGCCTTGCTGATACTATTTCCCTTTGCCGTAAACGCGAGTTAGCAGAGAGAGAAGACAAGCGTCTCAGTACAGAAAGTGCCATTAATGCAGCCAGATTCAAGCAGCGTGGTAGAAGCAGGAGTACTAACCGAAGAATTCACCATGGATCACCTAAAGAGGAGCGACTGAAATGTCGGAAGTGCAGTTTTCCACCTCACCAAACTGGCAGATTGTGTCCTGCAGTAGGGAAAACCTGCCACTATTGTGGATTCTCTGGACATTTTAGTAAAGTTTGCGAAAAACAAAAGAAGGGAAAAGAAGCTGCACTGTCACCAAAATTTGGAAAGTTAAAACACATGGCAGAAATTTCGTTTCGTGGCCAGGAACGGCCAGTACTCCCCATTGAATTTCACCACCCGAAGACAGGTTATCTTGCTAAGATGAATGCGATTGCTGATACAGGTGCCCAGATGACTGTTGCTGACATGGGGATGTTGCATTCTCTTAGACTACAGAGGAAGGACCTGCATAATTATGAGGAACACCTTGTGAGTGTTAATGGGAAGAGACTGAGAATTATTGGCGGAATTGACTTGGTGCTGAAGATTGGTGATATGCATTGCATGGAAAATGTAATATTTTGCAGAGATGTGAAGTTTGATGATATGTATCTATCCCTTCGTGCATGCAGGAACCTTGGTATTGTTCATGAAGACTTCCCTTTACCTGCAAAGAAGTTGGTTGAAGCTATTGATAAATCTGTTACTGCTCTAGGCCATAGTATAAAGTCCAGTGACCGAGACATTGAAGTTATGGAAAAGCAGATATTGCAGACTTACAAAGAAGTTTTCAATATCAAAGGGCAATTGCAAACGATGAAAACACCACCAATGAAAATCCAACTCAAGGAAGATGCAAAACCTTTTGCAATATATGCTGCAAGGCCAGTGAGTTACCCACTACGTGAAGCAGTGAAGAAAGAACTGGAAGACATGATGAAAAAGGGTATTATTGAACGAGTTGGAGATCGGCCAACAGAATGGTGTCATCCTATTGTTGTTGTCCCAAAGCCTACAGGTGGAATTAGAATGACGGTTGACCTTTCGAAGCTAAATTCTCAAGTCCATAGAATTGTACACAATGCTAAAATCCCACATGATGTCAAAAATGAAGTTGTACTGGATGCAAAGTACTTTACAGTTTTGGATGCTGCTAAAGGAAACTGGCAGTTGGAACTGCATGAAGATTCTAGAGATCTGACAACATTTCTGACGCCATGGGGTAGGTTTAGATACAAGAGAGCACCAATGGGTTTTATCAGCACTGGTGATAGCTACAACTTCAAAGGGGATCTTGCTATAGACGGTTTGGAGCGAACACATAAAGTCGTGGATGACATTCTTATTGCTAGTCGCACACTTGAGGAACACATACTGGATGTTCGTGCTTTTCTTGATCGTTGCAAAGAGCATGGTATAACTTTAAACCTAGCTAAATTCAAATTTGCTCGATCATCTGTTCGTTTTGCTGGATTTATTTTGTCCGCAGAAGGGAGAGAAGCAGACCCAGATAAAGTGAGAGCCATTACAGAATTTGCAACTCCTACAAACATCACTGAACTGCGAAGTTTTATGGGGATGGTTAATCAACTGGGCTCATTTTGCTCGCACATTAGTGCTACTTGCACACCACTGAGAGATCTTCTTAAGAGTAAAAATCAGTTCCAGTGGTTACCAGCACATTGTGAAGCGTTTGAGAAAGTTAAAGGGTTGTTAACTAAAACACCGATTCTTGCGCAGTTCGATCCCAGTAGGATGACACGTTTGGAGACGGATGCAAGTAGACTGAAAGGATTTGGATTCAGCTTACTTCAGAAACACAAAGAAGGATGGAAACTCATCACCTGTGGAAGTAGGTTTTTGTCGGACGTGGAAACAAGATATTCCATGATAGAACTTGAAGCCTTAGCTATCAAATACGCCATACTGAAATGTAAATTATACTTGCATGGCCTCCCTCATTTTACAGTCATCACTGATCACCGCCCACTTCTACCACTTTTTAATAAATACTCTTTGAACCAGGTCGAAAACGTAAAACTGCAAAATTTAACCCTGGATAGGTACGGTGGGTCGTTTGCGACCCCGAGCGTCCAAAAAAAACAGGTTTTTCTCACGTGACTCACCCCTGTGACTGAATTTGTGGGTGATCGACCTGCAGGAGGTGTCTCCCCTACACGCTCTAGTAGTGTCCAGATGTGCATTGCTGTAGCTGTACTCCTTCCCCGATTTCTGAGACGCGTCGGGGTCGTTCGCGTCCGAGTTTACCCTTCTGAGGTAGTTTGCATAATTATCAAAGTTATTACGTATTATGAAATTGTCGTAGAATGGTGCAACTTGTATAGGTTATCAGTTGTGGAAAGTCTTGGTGGATTGTTTGGCTACCATGTGCATGTTTTTTTTTTTAGTTAAAATGTCGTTCATCACCACGAGGACCATTTTACCGCGAGTGCCCCTTTTTCATTTTTTTTCATTTTTTTGCCAAGTCATTTTTCCGTAAGATATTGCCGAATAGTGTCGTAAAACTTTTGCTTGTTTAGTATTGGAAAGTGTGTCTAGATGATCTGGCTACCCATGCATGACTTTGTTTTTGTCAGATACGACGTAGTTATTGGTATATTGGGTATTTAACTGCGGTTACCAATTTCTGTTTTTTTTTCAATATTTGTAAAAATTAGTACGTAGTAAGGAATTGCCGTATATTATTCATTTTTTTTTCATGTTTATGTGTTAGAAAGTGTGCCTTGATGGTTGGGCTAACACGTGCATGTCTTTTTTTTTATCTGAGATGTCGTATATTAGAATGTCGGGCATTTTACCGCGAGTGTCCCTTTTTAATTTTTTTTAATTTTTTTGCCAAGTCATTTTTCCGTAAGATATTGCGAAATAGTGTCGTAAAACTTTTGCTTTTTTAATGTTGGAAAGTGTGTCTAGATGATCTGGCTACCCATGCATGATTTTGTTTTTGTCAGATACGACGTAGTTATTGGTATATTGGGTATTTAACTGCGGTTGCCAATTTCTGTTTTTTTTTCAATATTTGTAAAAATTTACTACGTAGTAAGGAATTGCCGTATATTATTGATTTTTTTTTCATGTTTATGTGTTAGAAAGTGTGCCTTGATGGTTGGGCTAACACGTGCATGTCTTTTTTTTTTTATCTGAGATGCCGTATATTAGAATGTTGGGCATTTTTCCGCGAGTGCCCCTTTATATTTGTTTTGCATTTTTTTGCTTAGTCATGTTACCGTAAGGAATTGGCAAGTAGTGTCGCAAAACTTATATTTTTATAGTGTTGGAAAGTGTTTTTAGATGATCTGGCTACCCATGCCTATTTTTTTTTTAGCCAGATATGGCGTATATATAAGTATGTGTTCGATTTTCCTGTGATTGCCATTTTTTCGTTTTTTCCCATTTCTTTCAAAATTACTACGTACTAAGGAACTATCACAGAGTAATATTTCATTTATATGTTTATTTGTCGGAAAATATGCCTTGATGGTTTGCCTAGCACGTGGCTGAAATTTTTTTTTTCTGAAATGCCGTATATTAGAATGGCCATTTTTCCACGAGTGCCCCTTTTTATTTGTTTTGCATTTTTTTGCTTAGTCATGTTACCGTAAGGAATTGGCAAGTAGTGTCGCAAAACTTATATTTTTATAGTGTTGGAAAGTGTTTCTAGATGATCTGGCTACCCATGCCTATCTTTTTTTTAGCCAGATATGGCGTATATATAGGTATGT
>NC_090741.1:137510723-137527554 GCF_036898095.1 Palaemon carinicauda | reverse complement strand
TTACGGCACAATTTCGCAACACAACTCACCACCACTATTTTGCCATTTATTTAAAATACTACTATACTTGCACTTATAACTTTCAACCGGTAGTAACTGGCCGTTTTCCTAAGAAAATCATTCATCTTCTCGCCCTCCTCATAAACATTAAGTACAAAGTATTTACATCTTCACATTCTCTTACACTGCCTATCTTCAAGTCTGAACTTTAATCCCGCAGCCACTTACCATTCGGGAACTGCCCTGGCCCCAGCACCCAGAAATCATATAAATACATGAACAATAAAGCATATGCCTGACGGATCTCACCTGACCTATTTAAGCTCTGAATTTTTATAGATTCACTAAACAATTTATTACACGTATCGTCACACTATGCAAAATTACCACAACACTTTACGTATACACTAAGCATCAATATAAGAACACATTGTTATCATCAGGTTTATTAAAAACACGTAAAGAAAAGAAATGAGGTCTGTTCAAACAACAACCGCAAAGGGGAAAAAAAAATTCTACTCATCAACTCGAGGAATGTCACATATGCAGCAGTAAGATGAAACATTCTGATTGATACTTTTGAAAACTACCCCTTCAGGCACCAAAAGTATGTGTGCCTGATGATTTTAAGACACTGCCCCATTAATAATGCTTTGTATCACAACAGTGTTAGATATAACCATCTTTACTGGGTGCGGACCTAAATATGCTGGCTCTAGTTTTTGTTTCCTAGCTTGTAATCGTTTCAAATACAAACGATTACCCACAAATACTTTTACTGGTAGGGGTTTGAACCGACCATCATACGTTGTCCTGTGTTTTTCATTAGCTCTTTTCAAAAACCTTTCATTAATTTTCATTACTCTCCTCAATAGATTCAATAAATATACACGGTATTGCTCAGTTGAATAATTTAGTGATTGTTGCCAATGAATATGTACCGTATATGGTAACACAGGACCCTGTCCCTCCAATAAAAAGAAAAGCATGTCCCTGAGCGAAGCATTATATGCAATATTCAAAGCTAGCTCAGCTGTAGGAAGCATGGCGTGCCAATGAAGAGGGTTATCAGACGCTAAGTAACGTAAAATTTGTACTACTTCCATATTATGCAATTTCACTAATCTATTAGCTGAAGGATTAAATGCTTCTACTAAAAGTATTCAATTTTCATCAAGTCCGTGACCGATTTCAGCACTTTATTTATAAACTCGAGACCATTGTCCTTTATTAATATTTTCGGGCAACCAAACCTAGTAGTGAAAGAGCACACCCCCTGAGCTAATGAATTTCCGACTTATGCTACATTACGTAAGTATGAGTGTACCGAGTATATGCATTCACAAATACACATATATACTTATGTTGTGTTAAACCACTAGGATATGGTCCTACCACATCTATATGCACCCTTTAAAATATAAAAGGAATCACAGGCCACTTACTGGCTACCGGTACAGTTTTTTTATGTTCTTTGAAATACCTACAAGCAAGGGAACATTTATCATAATTCTCTATAGATTTTTTTCATTCCTAAGCAAAAGAAGGATTCACGTGCTCTCCTTAATATTCTATCAATCTCTAATAGACCTGCACATTGACTTGCATGTCCAATGTGGATGGTTCAATTAATTAAAGGAGGAAGAACTACACGTGCACAAAATTCCTCTCCCGTCTTCTTGTAAGCATCGTATAAAATATAATTTTCTCTAAAAAAATTCTCACGAGGCACATTCAGAAATGACGGATAACTCTTCGATTGCCCTTTCATCACTGCTCGCACCCTTTCCATCCATCCGTCTTTTTTTCTGTCCTTCTCGGACCTCTTTTGTGTCCAAACCTACCACGTCAATGACATCCGCATCATCAGGGCATTCATTCTGGACACTCCAGGTTAAGTCCTCAGCCACCCACATATATTCACCTTCACAGCTCTCTCTCTCTCTCTCTCTCTCTCTCTCTCTCTCTCTCTCTCTCCAACAACTGTAACCCCTTTCTCTCTCATAAAGTCTTTTGATTGCTCCTTGGGTGAATTCATATCCCGTTCTCTATTTTCTCTATTTTGATGGTGTCTTCAATATTTTGGTTACGTTCTTCATTCCTCTTTTGTGCCCTAGTTGTTACTTCTATTACTGCAGCTCTAGAGAGAGCATCAGCTACCTTGTTAGCTTTACCTTCTAGGTGGTGAAAACCCTTTCTATTAAACTCTAACAATCTCTCAATCAATCTCGCTTGTTAAGAGGTCAAATTCCCTCTGAAAAGAGGTCTCGTAAAGGATAATGATCACTTTGCAACTCAATCGACTGACCTAATAAAAAAAAAAAAAAAAACGATGCCTCTCTAGAACCCAAAGAATAGCCAAAGCCACTCGATTGAATGCACTATAATTTTTTTTTCTACCACTTTTTAATGGCCGTGAAGAAAAACAAATGGGTCGCTCTCTACCTTTATCATCTCGTTGAGAAACTACGCCACGAATAGCTACGCTACTCGCATATGTTGTCACTAAAAACAGGCGATGAAATCAAAGATATGCTAGAAATTCATTGCTAGTTAAGGCAGCTTTCAAATGATTAAAAGTCCCTTTCTTCTTCCGCTCCCCTATTTATTGTTATTTTTTTTTTCTTTAAAGCATCTAAGGGTCTCGCTATCTCTCCAAAACCTCCTATGAATTTACGGTAATACCCAGTGAGCCCAAGGAACCCAGTTACTTTCTCAGTGTTATGTGGCATGGGAAAATCTCTAATAGCCGCTACTTTACTGGGGGTAGTATTGGGTACCTTCTGGGGGTTATTATGTAAATTAAAAATTCTACCTGTTTAGAAAAAAAATATGCACTTTGACAAATTTATTTTCACACCGTTACGTCGTAATGCTTCTAAAACTTCACGCATATTATTATTCAGTTTTTCGACAGTTTTCTCTGTAATTATGATATCGTCTAAATAAACAAGAACATTATGGCTAATTAAGGGACTCAAGACCACCATCATTACTCTAGAGGAATGACTTGGAACATCTTTAACATAAAAAGGAAAAACATTAAACTGAAATAGTTGATTATTAGCTATAAAGGCCGTTTTACATTTACTTGTCTTCCTGAATGAGTGTTTGATAGAATCCCAATCTTAAATCAACAGCTGTAATATATTAACTATCCCGTACCTTCAAAAGAAATTTTTCTATATACGTCAATGGAAATGCATAATCCGTAGTGACTGCATTCAACTTCCTATAATCAACACACAATCTTACTGAGCCAACTTTTTTTTCCTAACAGCTACATTTGGAGAAGCCCAAGAGGATATGCTCGACTCGATTATCCCTTGTTCCTTTAATATACTAATTTCCCTTTCTATTTCTCCCTGGATATGAATGGGTATGTTATAAGACCTTGACCTGATCGGCTACGCTTGCCCAGTTTCAATGCTGAAGAGAAATCGATCAATCCGGGCGAGTGGCTCATCTCCAATTGCAATTACATAGAATATTTTTGAAAATGTCACTAACTACAGGTTTAAATTCTGACGGACATAATTTTCACGCTTGCATAATCAAGTTCTGAGTGCCTTCGTCTGTGCGGGCTGGAGTTGTAGGTCCCAACATCACATTATTAACAACTTCACATAACTCTAATTCACACACAGAATCATTTTTTAACACAACTCTTTTCTTTGACAAATTAACTATCGTTATATCAGCTCTGTTACCTTTTATTTACCATAAGCCCTCTAGAATTACATGCCACTAATTGTGAAGGGGGTTTAACAACGACCTTGGCTCCTTCCCGAAGAGGGCAACACGAAGTCACTGATATGCTCGTAAGTGGCTGGGGAGACAAAAATTTAGCCTCTCTCAGTTACAGCTGTTTCCTTACCTAAATGTCTCTCCGAGCCGGCACAAGCTCTTACTCTCTAATGACTTTTTATCGGCAAAATACACCCTCCTGCTTTTTCTGTTATTACACTTTTCCTGCAAAAATGCATATTTGATTGCTAGAAAGGAAAATCTATTCCTAAAATAGCCTCGATTCCTGGAACTCTCAATGTGGGCAAGAAAAAAAAAATCATGTTTGAACTTCACGGATCCCACCTTAAAGTTGACAATCGTTGTATGGTTTATGCATATTTTATTTACTCCAAGCGTGTCAAGGACGAGGGATGCCGCTTATTACAGTGAGTTTGAGGAGAATGATTTTTTCAATCAGTGAAACGCTGGCTCCTGAGTCAATCAGCGCTCGAATGGATTTATCTGGAAGGTCAATCCTAACCGCACACATTCGTAGATGGCCACTATAATATTTGGGGCTCGGGGCCAATGACCTCAGCAACAATGCTGCTGCTCCCTAGTGCTACAGGGGGGAGGTTGGGAGGGTACCGATGGAGGGTCCCAGTGTGTGCTCTAAGTCCGTCATTGCCTCTCCCATCTCTTCTTTGGCTGCTGCTTCTGATGTCATGCGGGGGGTATTGATCTCCCTTATTCCCCCCTTCCTCTGCTTCCTTTTCCTTTTATGTTGAGCTGGGGGAGGTGTGAGTGTGCCACAGCCTGCCCGCCCACGGCATTTTATGCTGGGCACTCTCAAGATAGGCCTGACAAGTGTTACTGCGAGGGTATCCTTTGGGTGGGGCACTCCACTTGTCGGTGCCCGTTTACCCCTTCACTGCCAGCATTTGAAGACTCTTCTCCCCTTCTAACTACGTTCTCCCCTCTCCTGCTTTGGGGATTGGTGAGTGCCTCTTACGGCGGACAACTTTTTAGAAATCATGAAAGTTATTCCCAGTCATTTATTCTTCTGGCAAACTGTCTAAAATGTATTAAATCTCAATCACTATGTCAGCTAACAAGTGAGTGTTATCCAAACAGATAACCCCATAAATACGGGTTTACTAATCTGCGAATATGTTTATGGGCAATTTCTATTTGAAGACGACATTGTGTTGATATTTATCCATAATGACTCATTAGGGGTAATTTGAATGAATTACTACCAATTGTGTCACGTGGTGGGCCGGGAAATTGGGGTAAAACTCGCTGGTAAGAGACTGATGTCTCGCCAGGTAAATCCTCGGACAGCTATGAAGCATCAGGTTCCAATTTCTTTTATGATCTCTCGTGGCATGGTTGGTTTCGACCTGGCCTTTCATTAGAAGGGGCTAGCGTTCGATCCCAAGTATGAGGTAGAAATTTATTTCTATTTGAACACGACATTGTGTTGATATTTATCCATATTGACTCATAAGTGGTTGTTTGAATGAATTACTACCCAATTGTGTCACGTGGTGGGCCGGGAAATTGGGTAAAACTCGCTGGTAAGAGACTGATGTCTCGCCAGGTAAATCCTCGGACAGCTAGGTAGCGTCGATGTTCCAATTTCTTTTATGGTCTCTCGTGGCCTGGTTGGTTTCGACCTGGCCTTTCATTAGATGGGGCTAGCGTTCGATCCCAAGTATGAGGTAGAAATTTATTTCTATTTGAACACGACATTGTGTTGATATTTATCCATATTGACTCATTAGGGGTAATTTGAATGAATTACTACCAATTTTGTCACGTGGTGGGCCGGGAAATTGGGTAAAACTCGCTGGTAAGAGACTGATGTCTCGCCAGGTAAATCCTCGGAAAGCTAGGGTAGCGTCAGGTTCCAATTTCTTTTATGGTCTTTCGTGGCATGGTTGGTTTCGACCTGGCCTTTCATTAGAAGTGGGCTAGCGTTCGATCCCAAGTATGAGGTAGAAATTTATTTCTATTTGAACACGACATTGTGTTGATATTTATCCATATTGACTCATTAGGGGTAATTTGAATGAATTACTACCAATTGTGTCACGGGGTAGGCCGAGAAATTGGGTAAAACTCGCTGGTAAGAGACTGGTGTCTCGCCAGGTAAATCCTCGGAAAGCTAGAGTAGCGTCAGGTTCCAATTTCTTTTATGGTCTCTCGTGGCATGGTTGGTTTTGACCTGGCCTTTCATTAGAAGGGGCTAGCGTTAGATCCCAAGTATGAGGTAGAAAATTTATTTCTATTTGAACACGACATTGTGTTGATATTTATCCATATTGACTCATTAGGGGTAATTTGAATGAATTACTACCAATTGTGTCACGTGGTGGGCCGGGGAAAATTGGGTAAAACTCGCTGGTAAGAGACTGATGTCTCGCCAGGTAAATCCTCGGACAGCTAGGTAGCGTCAGGTTCCAATTTCTTTTATGATCTCTCGTGGCATGGTTGGTTTTCGACTTGGCCTTTCATTAGAAGGGGCTAGCGTTCGATCCCAAGTATGAGGTAGAAATTTATTTCTATTTGAACACGACATTGTGTTGATATTTATCCATATTGACTCATTAGGGGTAATTTGAATGAATTACTACCAATTGTGTCACTTGGTGGGGCCGGGAAATTGGGGTAAAACTCGCTGGTAAGAGACTGATGTCTCGCCAGGTAAATCCTCGGAAAGCTAGGTAGCGTCAGGTTCCAATTTCTTTTATGATCTCTCGTGGCATGGTTGGTTTCGACCTGGCCTTTCATTAGAAGGAGATAGCATTCGATCCCAAGTATGGGGTAGAAATTTTTTTCTATTTGAACACGACATTGTGTTGATATTTATCCATATTGACTCATTAGGGGGTAATTTAAATGAATTACTACCAATTGTGTCACGTGGTGGGCCGGGAAATTGGGGTAAAACTCGCTGGTAAGAGACTGATGTCTCGCCAGGTAAATCCTCGGGCAGCTAGGTAGCGTCAGGTTCCAATTTCTTTTATGGTCTCTCGTGGCATGGTTGGTTTCGACCTGGCCTTTCATTAGAAGGGGCTAGCGTTCGATCCCAAGTATGAGGTAGAAATTTATTTCTATTTGAACACGACATTGTGTTGATATTTATCCATATTGACTCATTAGGGGTAATTTGAATGAATTACTACCAATTGTGTCACGTGGTGGGCCGGGAAATTGGTAAAAACTCGCTGGTAAGAGACTGATGTCTCGCCAGGTAAATCCTTGGAAAGCTAGGTAGCGTCAGGTTCCAATTTCTTTTATGGGGTCTCGTGGCATGGTTGGTTTCGACCTGGCCTTTCATTAGAAGGGGCTAGCGTTAGATTCCCAAGTATGAGGTAGAAATTTATTTCTATTTGAACACGACATTGTGTTGATATTTATCCATATTGACTCCTTAGGGGTAATTTGAATGAATTACTACCAATTGTGTCACGTGGTGGGCCGGGAAATTGGCGTAAAAACTCGCTGGTAAGAGACTGATGTCTCGCCAGGTAAATCCTCGGACAGCTATGTAGCGTCAGGTTCCAATTTTCTTTTATGGTCTCTCGTGGCATGGTTGGTTTCAACCTGGCCTTTCATTAGAAGGGGCTAGCATTCGATCCCAAGTATGAGGTAGAAATTTATTTCTATTTGAACACGACATTGTGTTGATATTTATCCATATTGACTCATTAGGGGTAATTTGAATGAATTACTACAATTGTGTCTTGTGGTGGGCCGGAAAATTGGGGTAAAACTCGCTGGTAAGAGACTGATGTCTCGCCAGTGTAAATCTCGCGGACAGCTAGGTAGCGTCAGGTTCCAGGTTTCTTTTAAGGTCTCTCGTGGCATGGTTGGTTTCGACCTGGCCTTTCATTAGGAGGGGCTAGCGTTCGATCCCAAGTATGAGGGTAGAAATTTATTTCTATTTGAACACGACATTGTGTTGATATTTATCCATATTGACTCATTAGGGGTAATTTGAATGAATTACTACCAATTGTGTCACGTGGTGGGCCGGGAAAATGTGGGTAAAACTCGCTGGTAAGAGACTGATGTCTCGCCAGGTAAATCCTCGGACAGCTAGGTAGCGTCAGGTTACAATTTCTTTTATGGTCTCTCGTGGCATGGTTGGTTTCGACCTGGCCGTTCATTAGAAGGGGCTAGCGTTCGATCCCAAGTATGAGGTAGAAATTTATTTCTATTTGAACACGACATTGTGTTGATATTTATCCATATTGACTCATTAGGGGTAATTTGAATGAATTACTACCAATTGTGTCACGTGGTGGGCCGGGAAATTGGGTAAAACTCGCTGGTAAGAGACTGATGTCTCGCCAGGTAAATCTTCGGACAGCTAGGTAGCGTCAGGTTCCAATTTCTTTTATGGTCTCTCGTGGCATGGTTGGTTTCGAACTGGCCTTTCATTAGAAGGGGCTAGCGTGTCGATCCCAAGTATGAGGTAGAAATTTATTTCTATTTGAACACGACATTGTGTTGATATTTATCCATATATATTTATATAGTATATATATATCATATATATTCATAACATATATATATATATATATATATATATATTTATATATATATATATATATATATTTATATATAAATATATATATATATATATATAGTATATACTGTATATATATGTATATATATATATATATATATATTTATATATATATATATATATATATTTATATATATGTATATATATACACACACACACATATATATATATATATATATAAATATATATATATAGATATATATATCTATATATATATTTATATATATATATATATACACACACACACAGTATATATATATATATATAGATGTGTGTATATATATATATATATACATATAGATATATACATACATATATATATATATATATATACACAAATATATATGTATATATATATATATATATATACATATATATATATATATATATATGCATATACTGTATATTATATATATATATATATAGGTACTAGGTTGGCCAGGGTACTCATGCTACCGCTGGAGAGTTATGGGGTCTTTTGACTGGCCAGACAATAGTACAGTGGATCCTTTATTCTGGTTATGGTTTATTTTCCCTTTGCCTACCATATACACCCAATAGTTTGGCATATTCCTTATACATCTTTTTCTCTCCTCATACACATGAAAACACAGATTACCAAACAATTCTATTTACTGCACTGTAATTGTTCAGTGTCCACTTTTCTCTTTGTAAGGGTAGAATACACTCTTTAGCTACGGTAAGCAGCTTTTCTCTGAGAAGAATACTCCCAAAATCAACGCATTGTTCTCTAATCTTGGATAGTGCCTTAGCCACTGTACCATAGTCTTCCACTGTCATGGGTAGAAGTTCTCTTGCTTGAGGGTACACTCGGGCACACTATTTTATCTTATTTCTCTTCCTCTTATTTTGTTAAAGTTTTTTATAGTTCAAAAAGGAGATATTTATTTTAATTTGGTGGTTCTTCTTGAATTTTTTTTTCACTTGCCTCACTGAGCTATTTTCCCTTTTGGAGTCCCTGGCCTTGTAACATACTGCTTTTCCGATTAAGGTTGTAGATTAGCAAGTAATGATAATAATAATAATAAGATAATAATAATGATAATAATAATAATAATAATAATAATAATAATAATAATAATAATAATAATAATAATGATAATAATAAAAATGATAATATATCCATCTATTTACCTATTTATCTCATATTATATATATATATATATATATATATACACACACATATATATATACATACATATATATATATATATATATATATATGTCTTACTTATAACTGTAATCGAACAGTTTAACATGTTTTTTTTTTCAAAAAGGCCCATAAAAGAAACACAGGAAATATGAATAAATCACACTATATTTCGGTCAATAAACATCGACCCTCTTCAGGATGTAAAGTAAAAATGAGGGATACAGTGGAGAGTGACGGTTTATATATGAAAGCAAAAAGGGTGTGTTCAATTGTTCTATAGTTGTTATAATTGCTGGAAGGATTAGCCAAATTTAATTACATCCAGGGTGCGTTATCTTATTGTTGAGCCGCTTGGAGGAAGTCTTGACCTCTGATGCATGTCTGGGGGCCAATGGAAAGCTGACACAGTGGACAATACTCTTCTCAACCCTATCATTAAGAAGATAATCCACGGAGACCGACCACCAGACATGCATCAGAGGTCAAGACTTCCTCCAAGCGGCTCAACAAGTAAGAAGACGCACCTGGATGTAATTAAATTTGGCTAATCCTTCCAGCAATTATAACAACTATAGAACAATTGAACACACCCTTTTGCTTTTATATATAAACCGTCACTCTCCACTGTATCCCTCCTACGGGCCAACCAAGGGAAAGGCCCGTGCCAACAACAAGTGTTGGCTTTAATACCCAAGAAGAAGAAAGAAGAACTGTATCCCTCAGTTCTCACTCAGTTCCACTGAGAGAGGACCTACTGCTGCTCCTGCCTCCTGCCTTCCTGCTGACTGCCGACTTCTCCTGCTGCTGCCGACTGCTACCTGCTCCCTCTTCACTTGCTGATATATTCAGCCACCTGAAGAGATCGCCGCCGCTGCTAAATCGCTGATTTCGCCGACGTTTTTCGCCCCCCTCATATAAGAGATCTACATTGACAATATAGGCTAAGCTTTGCCTCTGTCTCCATAACTTTATCTTACTAATAGATCCTCCTGTGGAAAATCTGGTAGCCGTTGTGGTCTGAAAACTCCAGTTGAAGCAGGGCCAAAGGGTCAAAACTTCCCACTCTCGCCGTCTGTGGCAAGTGGCATAGGGCTGTTAGGCTTGGCGCCTATAAGCCAAGTTGTTTACTAGATAATAGGTATTTATTCTTGGTAACTGGCGAAATAAGCCAGCATTCAAATAGAGTTAGGAGTTAGCCCAAATAAAAACTTTTTAGGATTCCACTGAGTTTGTTTATTACCCCCAAACCTCCCTACCTGCAGGAATAGACTGCTGGGCTGTCTTAGTGCGTGAACGCAGTAAGAAGGCTCCCCAACAGCTATTTGTGCAGGCTAGTAC
Organism: Palaemon carinicauda; assembly: GCF_036898095.1. Taxonomy (NCBI): domain Eukaryota; kingdom Metazoa; phylum Arthropoda; class Malacostraca; order Decapoda; family Palaemonidae; genus Palaemon; species Palaemon carinicauda. The sequence goes on along the minus strand of NC_090741.1, from coordinate 137,516,713 downwards.
ATAGCTAGAAAGAGTTAGTTTCAGCACTGCTCTAGCAATAGGATAGTTAGTATATCCCCCATATAACTAACGAAATTGTGTTCCATTTTCAGATTCTTTACTTCGTTCTTATAACTCCTACTGTAACTTTGTTTGGGGCCCTAGGGCTTAAAGGGTTGGACAACCCCACCAGACACACTGTCTGTCTTTTCGATCTTTGATCAACTCCTTACCTTTCTTCCCACAAAGGACTTATCCTGGAGACCTGTTGATGAGCTAACAGAAATAGAGTTAGAAGCCATGGCTTCTGGCGAGGTGCTGATGCACCCGGACCTCCAACCATGCCCTGAACTCATCACAGACCCCACGAACAGGAAGAGAACGACCCTAGATACTGACTCGGACGAGCAAGAAAACCAAACCTGGACCAAAGTAAACAGGAAAAAGAAGCTACCTAGAAGGAATCATGCAAGATTTAATGATACAATCCATACCCAATAACAAGGGAACCCCAACGGACAGATCAACGACCAGCCAGCCAGGGAAAACAAGACTTACTTCTTCAGAGTCCTGGCAGGAAACTCATCAGAGGCCTTCTAGGCAATTGCAGCCTTTGAGCAGAAACACAAGAAAATTCAAATGGTTACCAAGCCAAACAGGACAGGCCAGTGGACCATATCCACCAAGGACTCACAAGCTCTGATCACTCTAAGGAGCACCTCAGACATCAAGCTGCAAGAGCTCAAGGAAAAGGAAAAAATCAAGAAAGCAGTTGTGGTTGGTTACCCAACTGACATGATGGAAAGCCACCTGTTGAAACTGCCTAATATTACTACAGCAGAAAGAATGAAGAACAAAGCAGGCTTCTTTACTAAAGCCATTCTGGTAACGTTCAAGGGACCACACCCGAAGAGAGTGGACCTAGGCATCTTTGGCAGCTTCAAGGTAAACAAGTATTACCCTGATCCCCTTAGATGCTACAACTGCCAATGATTTGGACACCACAAGGACCAGTGCCAAGCTAAGGTCCCAACCTGTGCAGTGTGCAGCCAAAGACACCCCACACAGGAGTGTATCGACAAGAGGGCTGCAGGAATACCTACTGTTGCTAAATGCTCCAATTGTAAAAAAGGACACACAGCAATGGCCTGGGGATGCCCTCAAAGAGTAGCAAGGGTGATTGCTGCCCTCCCCAAGGATAAAAGGGACCCATCAAGAGGAAGAGCGGCCCCCAAACCTCTACCTAGGAAAAGGTTCTACACGCAGGAGGAGTTAAGGAAGCACTCCAGAACAAGATCCACCTCTAGAGCCAGATCCACGTCAAGAGCTCCCAAACCTACAACCCAAGGGCCAAAACCAATGCCCAGGACTATTTTCATTAAGACCACGGTCTTAAGAACCACCTTAACTAACCTAGTCACACAGGCAGTGACTGGAAAACTAAATGCAGAAGCTATTGCAGCTAGCATTGAACAAGTCCTGCTAGACTTCGCCTCTAAGACTAAGTCCTCCCAACCCCCCTCTCATGCTATCCAGCAGATCACCTCTCACTCTTCACCTATCATTCAATCACCCCAATCACCTGTACCTTCCACATCCACAGCACCAGACCCCACCCCTATCATCCCATGCATTCCATCCATCACTCCTTCATCCACTCTTACCCCATCCACCTCATCCGCTTCATCCACTGAGGTCAAGGCAATTGCCTTTGCCTCCAGGGACCCAAGACAGTACTCTTCAACATACAACCAGGTATAAGAGTTCTTAACTGGAACTCAGCCGGAGTAAGACCTAAAATATCCTCCCTAATTGCAGTATGCAAAACAGAGGACATAGACATAATCCTGCTACAGGAAACACACTTAACAACAGAAGGAAAGATCAAAATACCAGGCTACAATGCCTACACAACACCACAGATTGGCCCAGACAGAGGCCTAGTCACACTAGTTAAAACAAGCATACCAACAACAAGATTACACAACCCCATCCCTTGCGGTATCAACATAGAGACAATAGCAGTAACAATAACACTACTGAATCAAAAAATTGACATATACAACATATACAGGAAAATAAACAGGGAAGACACAGGAGAGCTGCAGCTGACACAACTCTTTGCTCATGCAGAAAGAACACCTACAATTATCTGTGGGGATTTTAATGCACACCACCCCATTTTATCATCCCCATCGAGAACAAACCCCTCTGGGGAACACATAGCCTTCGCCCTAGAGGAGTTTGAAGGCGTCACCCTCCTAAACACAGGGCATCCAACACATGTAAGAGGAGGCAGACTGGATCTGACCTTTGTCACAACAGCAATAAGACATCTAACCAAGTGGCAAGTACACTCAACCCTGATTAGTGATCACTTTGCCACAGTAACAGAATTGGAGATGCAACAACTACCTCCTATTCCACCACCTCCACCAAGATGGAATCAGGATCTAGCAGACTGGGTCTGTTTCCAATTAGCCATAGAGGAATGGGCAGTCAGCTACGTTCCTCCAGAAGACACAGATCAGCTAGAAAAAGACCTAGTTGAGGCCTTTCACAATGCAGCCAACAGAGCTATGCCACTAAAAACAACACAAGGTAACTACACATACAAGGACTCCTGGTACTACTGCCCAGAAGTCAGAAGACTAAAAACCAGACTAAACTGAGTCACAAAAATATACAGAAGAAGATCCACAGTAGAAAACAGAGAGCTACTACAAACAGTCAGAACTCAAACAAATGAAAGAATCCATGAAATCAGAATTGAAAAATGGATGGAATGGTGTTCAAGCCTGTCAGGATACACCACTCTAACTCAGCTTTGGAAATGGCTACGCAGAGTAGCCGGAAAAAAGAGGAAGACTCCAATTGCCACACACCCACATCCACATGAGGAGGCTGAAAGAATTGCAACATCTTTTGCAAACAGAACATTGACAATCAATCTCTCCCCTTAAACCAGAATGCAACAAGACCAACTGGCGCCATCCAGATGGGAAGAGATCAACACAGCCTGCCTTCAGCAGGATGACACAGACACCCCATACACAGTTGAGGAGCTAAGAGCAGTACAAAAGACAGGAAAAGACACTGCACCAGGAGCTGACAAAATCACCTACACAATGATCAAACACATGGGTCCAGCAGGTGAAACTGCATTCCAAAGGTTACTAAACAAAACACACCTTGAGCACACAAGGCCTCAAACCTGGAGACAACAAGATACACAGCCAATCCCTAAGCCAAAGGATCCAACAAACCCTAGGCCAATAGCCTTAGTATCCTGTATGGAAAAAACAGGAGAAAAAATGGTCCTAAACAGGTTAAAATACAAAATTGGCCCCCTAAACAAGCAGCTATATGCATATCAGGAGGGAATTGGTACCTCTGAATGCATCACAGATGTATTAAGCTGCATAAATCAAAACAAGGCAACAATAGTCTTCATAGACTTTGAAAAAGCCTTCGAGCTAGCAAGCCCAGTTGCAGTCAAATTTCAAGGAGTGATATCCACATAACATGAATTGGAAAATGGTACGCCACAAGGAGGAATTCTAAGCCCCCTCCTTTTCAACATCCTCATGGAAAATATAGCCTCACTTCAGCTACCAGAAGGAGTAAATATATTTATCTATGCAGATGACGTATGTGTAATAGCTCGAGGGCCAGTCAGGACAATAAAAATGCAAAGAGCACTCAATGCCATCAGCCACAAATCCAATGAGCTTGGACTAAAAATAAACATTGACAAAACAAAAGCAATGATAATCGAAGCCCCAAACCCTGTACAATCACTCACAATAGGAATGGAACCCCTAGAATGGGTGGACAGATACACATACCTGGGAGTAATAATAGACAAACAGCTCACTTTCAAGCATGAGATAAAATATCTCAAGGAAAGAACAAATGCCATAAATACAGCTATGGGATATATGTGCAGGCTCAATGATGGAGCAAATGAACACGTCCAAAAGAAATATTATCTGGCCTGTTGCAGATCATTAGTAGATTATGCCGCCCCAACACTCCTGGGGCTAACAGATCTACAAAAAAAGCCCAATTGAAGTGATTTAAAACAATGCCATGAGGCTCATGTTGGGAGCCCCAATGTGGACAAGACTGAGCAACCTAAGGTTGGAAACTGGACTACCAACCCTTGAGGACAGAATTGCACTAAGAAATGCAAGCATAGTTGGAAAGATGTTCCTGTCAGACAGAGACTCAATCACCAAAAAAAAAGTAAGAGAGGAACTATCCAAACATCCTGAAGTGCAAACCCCAAGTTCTTATGGCAAAGACCATAGCAATAACATTAAAAGACTTGGCCAAACAAAAACAATCCTACAACTAAACCCTGACACAGCACAGAGTACAATACACATTCCACCATGGAAAAAACAAGTTGCTAAATTCAACTACACCAAACTCCCAAGGGCGAAAGAAAACTGCACAATATAGGAACTTAGAAACGCAGCAGAAGCAGCTATAAACTCTGTAGAGACAATAGGGGCACAGATCTACTATACTGATGGTGCAGTAGATCCTGGAACCCAAACAGCAGGAGTGGCAGTTCACTCCTGCAATTTCACAGCTTGCTGGAGAACATCCAATAATGTCTCCACCCTGCAGACAGAGCTTGTTGCAATACAGCAAGCATTAAAATACTCTATTGAAAATGAGGAGGGACCAGTAGTCAATCATACTGATTCAAGATCCTCAGTGCAAGCCCTACAGTAGGACAAAAACAAAGAAAACAATTCCCTGATAGCGGACATTAAAATCCTCTTAAATCAGCATAATGAAAGGAACAGACTAGTAACACTAAACTGGATCCCCAGTCACATCGGGATACCAGGGAATGAAAAGGCTGATGAGCTAGCCAAAAGCACCAAATACATTTACAATGTACAGGTGCATATAGAGCCTGTACTACAACAAATCAAAAACAAAATAAAGACACAGCTCAAGGACAACCTAATCAAGGAACTACATATGAGGATAGAGAATGGCTCTCCCTCTGCAACATGGTACAAATGAGCCATGGAACTAGAACTTCCTGCCATAGACAGACACACCCCAAGGAAACAGGCTGTATGTATACACAGACTCCGGCTGGGATACAAAGCAAACTGGGAACTCGCAGATGACATCCAGAGAAGGTGTGAACACTGTGATGTCATACCACAACAAGCCCTCCTGCACTATCTACTAGAATGCAGAGAAACAGCACAGCTACGAGGTGATCTACTTGTAGACACCAACTCACCACAGGCTGTGAAAGAAGCGGCCACACTGGCAAAAGCAATTGTCGAAAGCATGGACGCAAACGCACAGTTGCTTTCAACACTACCTCCACCAAGGTAAGACCTCATCATTTCATGCACCATCTCATCCCCTCATTGTAAGGCTCTATTCACATCATCCCCTTTAACTTCTCAACTAACCTACCACTAAAAATCTCTCCGCAGGGACCCTAGGGAGTAAAGGGTTGGACAACCCCACCTGCACAGTTTTTCTCTAATCTTCAAAAGCCTTACACCCCCAATTTTCAAACTACCACTATCCGAGAAATGATGGCCCTCTACCACTACCACCATCATCCTTACTCTATCCACATCTTTCTCTACTACTAAAAACCTTTCAAATTTCCATTAATGCAATCACCTTAGAATTTTTACAGATCACCTACGGGCCAACCAAGGGAAAGGCCCGTGCCAACAACAAGTGTTGGCTTTAATGCCCCAAGAAGAAGAAGACTGTATCCCTCATTTTTACTTTACATCCTGAAGAGGGTCGATGTTTATTGACCGAAATATAGTGTGATTTATTCATATTTCCTGTGGTTTTTTTATGGACCTTTTTGAAAAAACATATATATATATATATATATATATATATATATATATATATATATATATATATAGATAGATATATATATATATATATATATATATATATATATATATATATCTATATATATATATATATATATATATATATAT